>NC_091171.1:24869419-24959419 GCF_040958095.1 Procambarus clarkii | reverse complement strand
AAATGTAATTCCACAGCTGTTTAGTAACTGTCCCTTCGTTTTCTTCTCCTAGGCTGAGCACCCGACACTTGACAATACTGAACTACACGTGCCAATCTTAAGTTCAGTTTGAAGGTCTGTCTTGATCCTGTTTCAATTTATTGCTCGTCTGATGTTAGTGTTATTGGCAAGGTTATCGACCTGCGAGTGTGCTGGTGTTCATATTAACGCCTTTAAGTCTTTAATGTGTTTTGTGAAGACCGGAGGTTCTTGGACCAATGTCGGCCGTCTATAATATTTCATGAAATCTGTCGTTGACCAGTGGCCGAGGGTGGGGTGGGGCCTGGCCGAGGGTGGGGTGGGGCCCTGGCCGAGGGTGGGGTGGGGCCCTGGCCGAGGGTGGGGTGGGGCCCTGGCCGAGGGTGGGGTGGGGACCCTGGCCGAGGGTGGGGTGGGCCCTGGCCGAGGGTGGGGTGGGGACCCTGGCCGAGGGTGGGGTGTGGGCCCTGGCCGAGGGTGGGGTGGGGGCCCTGGCCGAGGGTGGGGTGTGGGCCCTGGCCGAGGGTGGGGTGGGGGCCCTGGCCGAGGGTGGGGTGTGGGCCCTGGCCGAGGGTGGGGTGGGGCCTGGCCGAGGGTGGGGTGGGGGCCCTGGCCGAGGGTGGGGTGGGGGCCCTGGCCGAGGGTGGGGTGGGGGCCTGGCCGAGGGTGGGGTGGGGGCCCTGGCCGAGGGTGGGGTGGGGGCCCTGGCCGAGGGTGGGGTGGGGGCCCTGGCCGAGGGTGGGGTGGGGGCCCTGGCCGAGGGTGGGGTGGGGGCCCTGGCCGAGGGTGGGGTGGGGGCCCTGGCCGAGGGTGGGGTGTGGGCCCTGGCCGAGGGTGGGGTGGGGGCCCTGGCCGAGGGTGGGGTGGGGCCTGGCCGAGGGTGGGGTGTGGGCCCTGGCCGAGGGTGGGGTGGGGCCCTGGCCGAGGGTGGGGTGTGGGCCCTGGCCGAGGGTGGGGTGTGGGCCCTGGCCGAGGGTGGGGTGGGGGCCCTGGCCGAGGGTGGGGTGGGGCCCTGGCCGAGGGTGGGGTGGGGCCCTGGCCGAGGGTGGGGTGGGGCCTGGCCGAGGGTGGGGTGGGGCCCTGGCCGAGGGTGGGGTGGGGCCCTGGCCGAGGGTGGGGTGGGGCCCTGGCCGAGGGTGGGGTGGGGCCTGGCCGAGGGTGGGGTGGGGCCTGCCCGAGGGTGGGGTGGGGGCCCTGGCCGAGGGTGGGGTGGGGCCCTGGCCGAGGGTGGGGTGGGGCCCTGGCCGAGGGTGGGGTGGGGCCCTGGCCGAGGGTGGGGTGGGGCCCTGGCCGAGGGTGGGGTGGGGGCCCTGGCCGAGGGTGGGGTGGGGCCCTGGCCGAGGGTGGGGTGGGGCCCTGGCCGAGGGTGGGGTGGGGGCCCTGGCCGAGGGTGGGGTGGGGCCCTGGCCGAGGGTGGGGTGGGGCCCTGGCCGAGGGTGGGGTGGGGCCCTGGCCGAGGGTGGGGTGGGGCCTGGCCGAGGGTGGGGTGGGGCCCTGGCCGAGGGTGGGGTGGGGCCCTGGCCGAGGGTGGGGTGGGGCCCTGGCCGACGTAAGACAAGTAGTGGGAAGATCTGAAGTAATATTTGAATCGCCAGCAGCACAAGCAGCTGCGAACAGATGTGCTGATGTCACGTATCTTGGTGCTGTATAGCTAGCACGTGGCAGTGTCTCGCTAGCACGTGGCAGTGTCTCGCTAGCACGTGGCAGTGTCTCGCTAGCACGTGGCAGTGTCTCGCTAGCACGTGGCAGTGTGTCTCGCTAGCACGTGGCAGTGTGTCTCGCTAGCACGTGGCAGTGTCTCGCTAGCACGTGGCAGTGTGTCTCGCTATCATGTGGCAGTGTCTCACTAGCACGTGGCAGTGTCTCGCTAGCACGTGGCAGTGTGTCTCGCTAGCACGTGGCAGTGTCTCACTAGCACGTGGCAGTGTCTCGCTAGCACGTGGCAGTGTGTCTCGCTATCATGTGGCAGTGTCTCACTAGCACGTGGCAGTGTCTCGCTAGCACGTGGCAGTGTGTCTCGCTATCATGTGGCAGTGTCTCACTAGCACGTGGCAGTGTCTCGCTAGCACGTGGCAGTGTGTCTCGCTAGCACGTGGCAGTGTCTCGCTAGCACGTGGCAGTGTGTCTCGCTATCATGTGGCAGTGTCTCACTAGCACGTGGCAGTGTCTCGCTAGCACGTGGCAGTGTGTCTCGCTATCATGTGGCAGTGTCTCACTAGCACGTGGCAGTGTCTCACTAGCACGTGGCAGTGTCTCGCTAGCACGTGGCAGTGTCTCGCTAGCACGTGGCAGTGTCTCGCTAGCACGTGGCAGTGTCTCACTAGCACGTGGCAGTGTCTCACTAGCACGTGACAGTGTCTCGCTAGCACGTGGCAGCGTCTCACTAGCACGCGGCAGTTCCGGCGTGAGAAATGTTTTCCAGTTAGGTGAATGAGTGAGATAAGCGAGAGTGGTAAAAAGCTACGCCAAGTGCAGCGTTTAGGTGGCGGTTCCCGCCAGTGAGGGGACACGCCCCCGTCCTTCCTCCCTCGGGAGGGATACCACGTACTCAGTTTACCTCAGCCATTCTGGACAAGCGCATGTTAATGTTTCTCTCTGTCACATCTCTGATGTTTACAAGGGGCAGGAAACATCCGCCAGCATCAGCGGGATGCCAAGCTTGGTCCAAGCTTCCTGGCAGGCACTCACATGTTGGCAGTACTCGGGATAGCGTATATGTGGCAGCGCCAGCTGTGGCGGCCTCGATAACTTGAAATCTTCTTTAGGTAATCCCCCCTCTTCAGCAACTGTTTCTTTTTCTCTTGAATGGAATTTGATACCAAATGGGAGATTTTCCTATATATATTTTGTCAGGAGAGTTGATGTTGTTGGCGTTGGTGCAGCCCGCCGCCGGTGGCAACGAACCGGAAGTGGAAGGATAACCCGAGACAGTAATGATATTATCCGGAGTGGAGGTTCGGTTGTTGCCGGCCGCCATGTTATCGATCCGGTGGGGGGGGGGGGGGGAGCCGCTTCACGTGGCCCAGTTGTGGTCACGCTGCTCCTGTTGCCCCCCCCCCCCACCCCCACCCTCACCCCCCACCTCACCCCCCACGTCCTGGTTGGCTGACGAGTGTCTAATGTTCATCACAAGCTCGGGAAAGCAGACAACTCTGTTTGGTGCCATAGTGCCCACCAGAGCATTGGTGGCCACTTGTGTCAAGTGGCCACTATAGACCTTTGGTGGACACCCCCTTCCTTACCAGCGCCACTCCGAGCCCTGATGGGCACTTTTGTATGCCATAGTGAACATGCCAGTTGTGGTGGCACCACTGACCTGCACTTGGCGGCGTTGCGCACCTTGGCTTTATATGTATTAATTAAGCGCATTGACTATCAAGAGCCAGAATTAACTTATTTCACCCATCCGGCCACCTGATCAAGCAGCCTCGTCATTACAATATTAAGATCCGTCAAGAGTTGGCTACATCTAACGAGTCAAGATATACAGCAATATTTATCTCGAACTAGACTGCAGTTTGAGGTAACTGCAATCAAGAATTACGCAAAGAAAAGACCAAGTCGAAAATTGTTTGATAACGTTATAATGAAATCTAAAATTAGCACAGTCTAGGGTCAATGAACTCCCGCTGGCTGGGAAGATGCAAGGCCTGGCAGACTCTAGTAAATGTTTCCAATTGACACGGTGGTGTGTGGGAGGGGGCGAACACCTTAGGCGGATGGGGAGAGGGAGTGGGAGGTATAGATGGCAGTTGAGGGGGGAGGAGGCGGGGTGGAAGTGGCTGGTAGATAGTAATTGATGGAGGGAGGTCTGGAGGGAGGGTGGGGTGAGGGGGGGGGGACAGGGCGCGGTGCACCTGGGAGCCACCAAGCACGGAAATTTCCCTCTTGCGACTCGCGTGTCTCACCTCAGACGCAAGTCTGGTCGTTTTGATGTGTTTTACGACATCCTGACACCTGTCACCTCCTGGTGTGTGGCGGCACACGACACTCACCTGGTGTGTGGCGGCACACGACACTCACCTGGTGTGTGGCGGCACACGACACTCACCTCCTGGTGTGTGGCGGCACACGACACTCACCTCCTGGTGTGTGGCGGCACACGACACTCACCTCCTGGTGTGTGGTGGCACACGACACTCACCTCCTGGTGTGTGGTGGCACACGACACTCACCTCCTGGTGTGTGGTGGCACACGACACTCACCTCCTGGTGTGTGGTGGCACACGACACTCACCTCCTGGTGTGTGGTGGCACACGACACTCACCTCCTGGTGTGTGGTGGCACACGACACTCACCACCTGGTGTGTGGTGGCACACGACACTCACCACCTGGTGTGTGGTGGCACACGACACTCACCTGGTGTGTGGTGGCACACGACACTCACCTCCTGGTGTGTGGTGGCACACGACACTCACCACCTGGTGTGTGGCGGCACACGACACTCACCTCCTGGTGTGTGGCGGCACACGACACTCACCACCTGGTGTGTGGCGGCACACGACACTCACCTCCTGGTGTGTGGCGGCACACGACACTCACCTCCTGGTGTGTGGCGGCACACGACACTCACCTGGTGTGTGGTGGCACACGACACTCACCTGGTGTGTGGTGGCACACGACACTCACCTCCTGGTGTGTGGTGGCACACGACACTCACCTCCTGGTGTGTGGTGGCACACGACACTCACCTCCTGGTGTGTGGTGGCACACGACACTCACCTCCTGGTGTGTGGTGGCACACGACACTCACCTCCTGGTGTGTGGTGGCACACGACACTCACCTCCTGGTGTGTGGTGGCACACGACACTCACCTCCTGGTGTGTGGTGGCACACGACACTCACCACCTGGTGTGTGGTGGCACACGACACTCACCACCTGGTGTGTGGTGGCACACGACACTCACCTGGTGTGTGGTGGCACACGACACTCACCTCCTGGTGTGTGGTGGCACACGACACTCACCACCTGGTGTGTGGCGGCACACGACACTCACCTCCTGGTGTGTGGCGGCACACGACACTCACCACCTGGTGTGTGGCGGCACACGACACTCACCTCCTGGTGTGTGGCGGCACACGACACTCACCTCCTGGTGTGTGGCGGCACACGACACTCACCTGGTGTGTGGTGGCACACGACACTCACCTGGTGTGTGGTGGCACACGACACTCACCTCCTGGTGTGTGGTGGCACACGACACTCACCTCCTGGTGTGTGGCGGCACACGACACTCACCTCCTGGTGTGTGGCGGCACACGACACTCACCACCTGGTGTGTGGTGGCACACGACACTCACCTCCTGGTGTGTGGCGGCACACGACACTCACCACCTGGTGTGTGGTGGCACACGACACTCACCACCTGGTGTGTGGTGGCACACGACACTCACCTCCTGGTGTGTGGTGGCACACGACACTCACCTGGTGTGTGGCGGCACACGACACTCACCACCTGGTGTGTGGTGGCACACGACACTCACCACCTGGTGTGTGGCGGCACACGACACTCACCTCCTGGTGTGTGGTGGCACACGACACTCACCTGGTGTGTGGCGGCACACGACACTCACCACCTGGTGTGTGGTGGCACACAACACTCACCTGGTGTGTGGTGGCACACGACACTCACCACCTGGTGTGTGGTGGCACACGACACTCACCTGGTGTGTGGTGGCACACAACACTCACCTGGTGTGTGGCGGCACACGACACTCACCACCTGGTGTGTGGTGGCACACGACACTCACCTGGTGTGTGGTGGCACACAACACTCACCACCTGGTGTGTGGTGGCACACAACACTCACCACCTGGTGTGTGGTGGCACACAACACTCACCTCCTGGTGTGTGGCGGCACACGACACTCACCTCCTGGTGTGTGGCGGCACACAACACTCACCTCCTGGTGTGTGGCGGCACACGACACTCACCTCCTGGTGTGTGGTGGCACACAACACTCACCACCTGGTGTGTGGTGGCACACAACACTCACCACCTGGTGTGTGGTGGCACACGACACTCACCTCCTGGTGTGCGGCGGCACACGACACTCACCTCCTGGTGTGTGGTGGCACACGACACTCACCACCTGGTGTGTGGTGGCACACGACACTCACCACCTGGTGTGTGGTGGCACACGACACTCACCTCCTGGTGTGTGGCGGCACACGACACTCACCTCCTGGTGTGTGGCGGCACACGACACTCACCTCCTGGTGTGTGGTGGCACACGACACTCACCTCCTGGTGTGTGGTGGCACACGACACTCACCACCTGGTGTGTGGTGGCACACGACACTCACCTCCTGGTGTGTGGTGGCACACGACACTCACCTCCTGGTGTGTGGCGGCACACGACACTCACCTGGTGTGTGGCGGCACACGACACTCACCACCTGGTGTGTGGCGGCACACGACACTCACCACCTGGTGTGTGGCGGCACACGACACTCACCTGGTGTGTGGCGGCACACGACACTCACCTCCTGGTGTGTGGCGGCACACGACACTCACCACCTGGTGTGTGGCGGCACACGACACTCACCTGGTGTGTGGTGGCACACGACACTCACCTGGTGTGTGGTGGCACACGACACTCACCTGGTGTGTGGTGGCACACGACGCTATATTTACAGTCGGGTTCCCTAAACCTTGTGACTGCCTCTTTGCTGTCAACCATGACTCAGAAATTTACACTTACCGTCATCCACGCCTCGTAAACTTTCACTCCTTGGTGAGTTGTCTCAAGTCACTCTTGGTGTTACTCTGTCACTCGTGTAATAACTTAGTTATCTAAATTGTTATCCACACTCCCGGGGAAATAAACATTTCATTCACCTGGACTCCCACCTACACCAACCCTGCCACCCACACCAACCCTGCCACCTACACCAACCCTGCCACCCACACCAACCCTGCCACCTACACCAACCCTGCCACCCACACCAACCCTGCCACCTACACCAACCCTGCCACCCACACCAACCCTGCCACCTACACCAACCCTGCCACCCAAACCAACCCTGCCACCCAAACCAACCCTGCCACCTACACCAACCCTGCCACCTACACCAACCCTGCCACCTACACCAACCCTGCCACCCACACCAACCCTGCCACCTACACCAACCCTGCCACCCAAACCAACCCTGCCACCTACACCAACCCTGCCACCTACACCAACCCCGCCACCTACACCAACCCTGCCACCCACACCAACCCTGCCACCTACACCAACCCTGCCACCCACACTAACCCTGCCACCTACACCAACCCTGCCACCCACACCAACCCTGCCACCTACACCAACCCTGCCACCCACACCAACCCTGCCACCTACACCAACCCTGCCACCCACACCAACCCTGCCACCCACACCAACCCTGCCACCTACACCAACCCTGCCACCCACACCAACCCTGCCACCTACACCAACCCTGCCACCAACACCAACCCTGCCACCCACTCCAACCCTGCCACCTACACCAACCCTGCCACCCACACCAACCCTGCCACCTACACCAACCCTGCCACCTACACCAACCCTGCCACCCACACCAACCCTGCCACCCACACCAACCCTGCCACCCACACCAACCCTGCCACCTACACCAACCCTGCCACCCACACCAACCCTGCCACCTACACCAACCCTGCCACCCACACCAACCCTGCCACCCACACCAACCCTGCCACCCACTCCAACCCTGCCACCTACACCAACCCTGCCACCCACACCAACCCTGCCACCTACACCAACCCTCCCACCCACACCAACCCTGCCACCTACACCAACCCTCCCACCTACACCAACCCTCCCACCTACACCAACACTCCCACCCACACCAACCCTCCCACCTACACCAACACTCCCACCCACACCAACACTCCCACCTACACCAACCCTCCCAGCCACACTCCTACCTACACCAACACTCCCACCCACACCAACCCTGCCACCTACACCAACCCTCCCACCTACACCAACACTCCCACCAACACCAACAGTCCCACCTACACCAACACTCCCACCCACACCAACACTCCCACCTACACCAACCCTCCCAGCCACACTCCTACCTACACCAACACTCCCACCCACACCAACCCTCCCACCTACACCAACCCTCCCACCTACACCAACACTCCCACCAACACCAACCCTCCCACCTACATCAATACTCCCACCTACACCAACCCTCCCACCTTCACCAACACTCCCACCCACACCAACCCTCCCACCTACACCAACACTCCCACCAACACCAACCCTCTCACCTACATCAATACTCCCACCTACACCAACCCTCCCACCTTCACCAACACTCCCACCCACACCAACACTCCCACCTACACCAACCCTCCCAGCCACACTCCTACCTACACCAACCCTCCCACCTACACCAACCCTCCCACCTTCACCAACACTCCCACCCACACTAACCCTGCCACCTACACCAACCCTCCCACCTACACCAACATTCCCACCTACACCAACCCTCCCACCCACACCACCAACACTCCCATCAACACCAACACTCCCACCAACACCAACACTCCCACCAACACCAACACTCCCACCAACACCAACACTCCCACCAACACCAACACTCCCACCAACACCAACACTCCCACCTACACCAACACTCCCACCAACACCAACACTCCCACCTACACCACCAACCCTCCCACCTACACCAACACTCCCACCAAAACCAACACTCCCACCCACACCAACCCTCCCACCCACACCAACCCTCCCACCTTCACCAACACTCCCACCTACACCAACACTCCCACCTACACCAACACTCCCACCTACACCAACCCTCCCACCTTCACTAACACTCCCACCTACACCAACACTCCCACCTACACCAACACTCCCACCTACACCAACCCTCCCACCTACACCAACCCTCCCACCTTCACCAACACTCCCACCTACACCAACACTCCCACCAACACCAACACTCCCACCAACACCAACACTCCCATCAACACCAACACTCCCACCAACACCAACACTCCCACCTACACCAACACTCCCACCAACACCAACACTCCCACCAACACCAACACTCCCACCAACACTAACACTCCCATCAACACCAACACTCCCACCAACACCAACACTCCCACCAACACTAACACTCCCACCAACACCAACACTCCCACCAACACCAACACTCCCACCAACACCAACACTCCCACCTACACCAACACTCCCACCAACACCAACACTCCCACCTACACCACCAACCCTCCCACCTACACCAACACTCCCACCAACACCACCAACCCTCCCACCTACACCAACCCTCCCACCTACACCAACTCTCCCACCTACACCAACACTCCCACCTACACCAACCATCCCACCAACACCAACACTCCCCCCTACACCAACACTCCCACCTACACCAACACTCCCACCTACACCACCAACCCTCCCACCTACACCAACACTCCTACCTACACCACCAACCCTCCCACCTACACCAACCCTCCCACCTACACCAACCCTCCCACCTACACCAACCCTCCCACCTACACCAACCCTCCCACCTACACCAACCCTCCCACCTACACCAACCCTCCCACCTACACCAACAGTCCCACCTACACCAACCCTCCCACCTACACCAACAGTCCCACCTACACCAACCCTCCCACCTACACCAACCCTCCCACCAACACCAACCCTCCCACCTACACCAACCCTCCCACCAACACCAACCCTCCCACCTACACCAACCCTCCCACCTACACCAACCCTCCCACCAACACCAACCCTCCCACCTACACCAACCCTCCCACCTACACCAACCCTCCCACCAACACCAACCCTCCCACCTACACCAACCCTCCCACCTACACCAACCCTCCCACCAACACCAACCCTCCCACCTACACCAACCCTCCCACCTACACCAACCCTCCCACCAACACCAACCCTCCCACCTACACCAACCCTCCCACCTACACCAACCCTCCCACCTACACCAACCCTCCCACCAACACCAACCCTCCCACCTACACCAACCCTCCCACCTACACCAACCCTCCCACCAACACCAACCCTCCCACCTACACCAACAGTCCCACCTACACCAACCCTCCCACCTACACCAACAGTCCCACCTACACCAACCCTCCCACCTACATCAACCCTCCCACCAACACCAACCCTCCCACCTACACCAACCCTCCCACCTACACCAACCCTCCCACCAACACCAACCCTCCCACCTACACCAACCCTCTCACCTACACCAACCCTCCCACCAACACCAACCCTCCCACCTACACCAACCCTCCCACCTACACCAACCCTCCCACCAACACCAACCCTCCCACCTACACCAACCCTCCCACCTACACCAACCCTCCCACCTACACCAACCCTCCCACCTTCACCAACACTCCCACCTACACCAACACTCCCACCAACACCAACACTCCCACCAACACCAACACTCCCATCAACACCAACACTCCCACCAACACCAACACTCCCACCTACACCAACACTCCCACCAACACCAACACTCCCACCAACACCAACACTCCCACCAACACTAACACTCCCATCAACACCAACACTCCCACCAACACCAACACTCCCACCAACACCAACACTCCCACCAACACCAACACTCCCACCAACACCAACACTCCCACCAACACCAACACTCCCACCTACACCAACACTCCCACCAACACCAACACTCCCACCTACACCACCAACCCTCCCACCTACACCAACACTCCCACCAACACCACCAACCCTCCCACCTACACCAACCCTCCCACCTACACCAACTCTCCCACCTACACCAACACTCCCACCTACACCAACCATCCCACCAACACCAACACTCCCCCCTACACCAACACTCCCACCTACACCAACACTCCCACCTACACCACCAACCCTCCCACCTACACCAACACTCCTACCTACACCACCAACCCTCCCACCTACACCAACCCTCCCACCTACACCAACCCTCCCACCTACACCAACCCTCCCACCTACACCAACCCTCCCACCTACACCAACCCTCCCACCTACACCAACCCTCCCACCTACACCAACAGTCCCACCTACACCAACCCTCCCACCTACACCAACAGTCCCACCTACACCAACCCTCCCACCTACACCAACCCTCCCACCAACACCAACCCTCCCACCTACACCAACCCTCCCACCAACACCAACCCTCCCACCTACACCAACCCTCCCACCTACACCAACCCTCCCACCAACACCAACCCTCCCACCTACACCAACCCTCCCACCTACACCAACCCTCCCACCAACACCAACCCTCCCACCTACACCAACCCTCCCACCTACACCAACCCTCCCACCAACACCAACCCTCCCACCTACACCAACCCTCCCACCTACACCAACCCTCCCACCAACACCAACCCTCCCACCTACACCAACCCTCCCACCTACACCAACCCTCCCACCTACACCAACCCTCCCACCAACACCAACCCTCCCACCTACACCAACCCTCCCACCTACACCAACCCTCCCACCAACACCAACCCTCCCACCTACACCAACAGTCCCACCTACACCAACCCTCCCACCTACACCAACAGTCCCACCTACACCAACCCTCCCACCTACATCAACCCTCCCACCAACACCAACCCTCCCACCTACACCAACCCTCCCACCTACACCAACCCTCCCACCAACACCAACCCTCCCACCTACACCAACCCTCTCACCTACACCAACCCTCCCACCAACACCAACCCTCCCACCTACACCAACCCTCCCACCTACACCAACCCTCCCACCAACACCAACCCTCCCACCTACACCAACCCTCCCACCTACACCAACCCTCCCACCAACACCAACCCTCCCACCTACGCCAACCCTCCCACCTACACCAACACTCCCACCAACACCAACCCTCCCACCAACACCAACCCTCCCACCAACACCAACCCTCCCACCTACACCAACCCTCCCACCTACACCAACCCTCCCACCAACACCAACCCTCCCACCAACACCAACCCTCCCACCAACACCAACCCTCCCACCTACACCAACCCTCCCACCAACACCAACCCTCCCACCAACACCAACCCTCCCACCAACACCAACCCTCCCACCAACACCAACCCTCCCACCTACACCAACACTCCCACCTACACCAACCCTCCCACCTACACCAACCCTCCCACCTACACCAACCCTCCCACCAACACCAACCCTCCCACCTACACCAACCCTCCCACCTACACCAACCCTCCCACCTACACCAACACTCCCACCTACACCAACCCTCCCACCAACACCAACCCTCCCACCTACACCAACCCTCCCACCAACACCAACCCTCCCACCTACACCAACCCTCCCACCTACACCAACCCTCCCACCAACACCAACCCTCCCACCTACACCAACACTCCCACCTACACCAACCCTCCCACCTACACCAACACTCCCACCTACACCAACCCTCCCACCTACACCAACCCTCCCACCAACACCAACCCTCCCACCTACACTAACACTCCCACCTACACCAACCCTCCCACCTACACCAACACTCCCACCTACACCAACCCTCCCACCTACACCAACCCTCCCACCTACACCAACACTCCCCCCTACACCAACAGTCCCACCTACACCAACCCTCCCACCTACACCAACCCTCCCACCTACACCAACCCTCCCACCTACACCAACCCTCCCACCTACACCAACACTCCCACCTACACCAACCCAAACCTGCACTGTTTATTATCTGTACATCCTCCCTCCATCCTTTGCCTCTTTTTCTCTTGTATCCTTCCTGGATCCTCTCCCACTTCCTCTTGTCCGCAGGAAGCACAGATGCCTGGAGGTTGAGAGAGAGGAAGGAGAGAGAGGGAGGGGGGAGGGGGTTATGGAGGGGTGGTGAGAGAGGGTGGTGAGGGTTTGTGGGGGTTGACCGGAAGGGCGAGCCATGGAGGGAGGGACTGGCTGGCGGTCGTCGGGTCGTGCTGGCATAATATATCCCCTCTGTGCCTCATCCTTCTGTTCCTCGTCCCTGTCTATGTCCCTGTTCCGTGTGTCCCCTGGTCATGTGTATCTATCTCCTCGACCCAAGAGTCTGGCTCTCGCTGCTCGACACTGGTGGCCGGAGTCTGGCTCTCGCTGCTCTACACTGGTGGCCGGAGTCTGGCTCTCGCTGCGCGACACTGGTGGCCGGAGTCTGGCTCTCGCTGCTCGACACTGGTGGCCGGAGTCTGGCTCTCGCTGCTCGACACTGGTGGCCGGAGTCTGACTCTCGCTGCTCGACACTGGTGGCCGGAGTCTGGCTCTCGCTGCTCGACACTGGTGGCCGGAGTCTGGCTCTCGCTGCTCGACACTGGTGGCCGGAGTCTGGCTCTCGCTGCTCGACACTGGTGGCCGGAGTCTGGCTCTCGCTGCTCGACACTGGTGGCCGGAGTCTGGCTCTCGCTGCGACGACACTGGTGGCCGGAGTCTGGCTCTCGCTGCTCGACACTGGTGGCCGGAGTCTGGCTCTCGCTGCTCGACACTGGTGGCCGGAGTCTGGCTCTCGCTGCTCGACACTGGTGACCGGAGTCTGGCTCTCGCTGCTCGACACTGGTGGCCGGAGTCTGGCTCTCGCTGCTCGACACTGGTGGCCGGAGTCTGGCTCTCGCTGCTCGACACTGGTGACCGGTGTCAACGACATGTGGTGGCAGTTGGACAGCGCCAGTTTTGTTGCGGTTTGGTGGTCAGACAATGTCCTGACGACCGGACACCTTCATTTGGATTCGGTTTCCTGCAGTGTGTCAGTCCGTCTGTCTGTCCTGTCTGAATACTTATCGAGTTGTATATAAATATTTGCGCTTGCAGAGTTGAGCTCTAGCTCTGAGACCCCCTTTTATATTTCTGTTATATAGTGTAGCATGCGCTTCATTAGTCTTACAGTAGAGGAGTGGTTTTCTACAGCTCTCTGGGCTTTCCTGCATTATGGGATCCCTTTTTTTAAGTAAAAGGTTTGGATTCTGATGGCCGGGAGGAGGGGGGGGGGGGGGGGGTGACGGGTTCAGGACTGCGAGAAGGAAAATTGGAATGTTAGAATTTGGGTCGTCTGATGGGGTTTGTGGCTCCTCCATTATGGTGTGTGACTGTTGTTTGTGTGTGTGTGTGTGTTTGTGCGTGTGTGTGTGTTTGTGTGTGTGTGTGTGTGTGTGTGTGTGTGTGTGTGTGTGTGTGTGTGTGTGTGTGTGTGTGTGTGTGTGTGTGTGTGTGCGTGTGTGTGTGTTTGTGTGTGTGTGTGTGTGTGTGTGTGTGTGTGTGTGTGTGTGTGTGTGTGTGTGTGTGTGTGTGTGTGTGTGTGTGTGTGTGTGTGTGTGTGAGAGAGTGTGTGTGTGTGTGTGTGTTCACCTAGTTGTATTCACCTAGTTGTGCTTGCGGGAGTTGAGCTCTGCTCTTTTGGCCCGCCTCTCAACTGTCAATCAATCAGCTGTTACTAACTACTAACTAATGTTCCCCCCCCCCTCCCCACACACACACACACACACGACAGCAGCGTACTCTACACTGGCAAAAGTTAGAACATTAGAACATCATGCAGAAACCTAAGTAAGGAGGCATTTAGGGCGCTTTACACTGCCTACGTGAGGCCAGTCTTAGAGTATGCCGCCTTATCATGGAGTCCACATCTGAAGAAGCACATAAGGAAACTGGAAAAGGTTCAGAAGTTTGCAACGAGACTCGTCCCAGAGTTACGAGGGATGGGGTATGAAGAAGCGCCTGAGGGAACTGTGCCTTACGACACTAGAAAGAAGAAGGGAGAGGGGGAGGATATGATAGGAACTTATAAAATACTCAGGGGGATTGACAGAGTGGACATAGACGAAATGTTCACACGGAAAAGTAACAGAACGAGGGGACATGGGTGGAAGCTGGAAACTCAGATGAGTCACAGAGATGTTAGGAAGTTTTCTTTTAGCGTGAGAGTAGTGGAAAAATGGAATGCACTTAAGGAACAGGTTGTGGAAGCAAATTATATTCATCATTTTAAAACTAGGTATGATAGGGAAATAGGACCGGAGTCATTGCTGTAAACATCCGATGCTCGAAAGGCGGGATCCAAGAGTCAATGCTCGATCCTGCAGACACAAATAGGTGAGTACACACACCAGGAAGCAGCCCGTAGCAGCTGGCTAACTCAGGTACCTATTTACTGCTAGGTAACAGGTGCATCAGGGTGAAGAAAACTCTACCCATTTGTTTTTTTCGGCGGTGCCGGGGGATCGAACCCCGGTCCCTAGGTCCACGAGTGTAGAGCGCTGTCCACTCAGCCACCACCCACCCGAACATATGTGTGTGTTCACTTCACTTGTGTATCTGGCCAAGGAATTTGACAGTGGTAGAGTTGGTTGTGTTTGTGAGGAATGTTGGTTACCTTCACCGTGCAGAGCTGACGTGCGAGGAGAGAGCTAGTTCATGGACGTGATCTTGCGGGACGTGTGGTGCTGGGTCGCCTTCACCGTGTAAGGCTGACGTGCGAGGAGAGAGCTAGTTCATGGACGTGATCTTGCGGGACGTGTGGTGCTGGGTCGCCTTCACCGTGTAGAGCTGGCGTGCGAGGAGAGAGCTAGTTCATGGACGTGATCTTGCGGGACGTGTGGTGCTGGGTCGCCTTCACCGTGTAAGGCTGACGTGCGAGGAGAGAGCTAGTTCATGGACGTGATCTTGCGGGACGTGTGGTGCTGGGTCGCCTTCACCGTGTAAGGCTGACGTGCGAGGAGAGAGCTAGTTCATGGACGTGATCTTGCGGGACGTGTGGTGCTGGGTCGCCGACTCGGCCATGGGCTATACGTTGAACATCTATTTTCTGTCCGTATAACATTGCCCTTAAGTACTGTCAACTCGTATTCCTGTGATGTACTTAAGAGGTGTTCTGATGATTATCTTGTGCAGGTTAGACTTGTTTATGTGCTTGTGCCAGTCTGAGTTTATTACTTGACGAGTTATTGGCCGGAGTGAGAACATACACACAACTGCAGGAAGTTCAGATATGAGTGAGTTTAGTCCTGTTTACATCCACCCAAACTTATTCACACGTCTAACCTTCGTGACCTTTGTTGGGACACTGGTGTTGGTGTTTTGGAGATGGCTAAGGGTCTCCCTCATATGTATACCTTCCATCCATATATGTATACCTTCCATCCATGACTCCTTGTTTTTTTTTTAAATTTTGCCCCGAGGGGCGATATACCGCCATAGCAGCTTGCACAACACTCCCCAATAGGAAGAAAACCCGCTGAGTTGTTCATTCTGTCATTCTTCTTGTTCTCATTCTGAATATCTCATATTTGTCTGACTAGACATGATATTGTGGCGTAGTGACACTCTTTAGTGGTGCAGTCACTCATACTAGTGTGTAGTGACACTCTTTAGTGGTGCAGTCACTCATACTAGTGTGTAGTGACACTCTTTAGTGGTGCAGTCACTCATACTAGTGTGTGTAGTGACACTCTTTAGTGGTGCAGTCACTCATACTAGTGTGTGTAGTGACACTCTTTAGTGGTGCAGTCACTCATACTAGTGTGTAGTGACACTCTTTAGTGGTGCAGTCACTCATACTAGTGTGTGTAGTGACACTCTTTAGTGGTGCAGTCACTCATACTAGTGTGTGTAGTGACACTCTTTAGTGGTGCAGTTACTCATACTAGTGTGTAGTGACACTCTTTAGTGGTGCAGTCACTCATACTAGTGTGTAGTGACACTCTTTAGTGGTGCAGTCACTCATACTAGTGTGTAGTGACACTCTTTAGTGGTGCAGTCACTCATACTAGTGTGTAGTGACACTCTTTAGGGGTGCAGTCACTCATACTAGTGTGTAGTGACACTCTTTAGTGGTGCAGTAACTCATACTAGTGTGTAGTGACACTCTTTAGTGGTGCAGTCACTCATACTAGTGTGTGTAGTGACACTCTTTAGTGGTGCAGTCACTCATACTAGTGTGTGTAGTGACACTCTTTAGTGGTGCAGTCACTCATACTAGTGTGTGTAGTGACACTCTTTAGTGGTGCAGTCACTCATACTAGTGTGTAGTGACACTCTTTAGTGATGCAGTCACTCATACTAGTGTGTAGTGACACTCTTTAGTGGTGCAGTCACTCATACTAGTGTGTGTAGTGACACTCTTTAGTGATGCAGTCACTCATACTAGTGTGTAGTGACACTCTTTAGTGGTGCAGTCACTCATACTAGTGTGTGTAGTGACACTCTTTAGTGATGCAGTCACTCATACTAGTGTGTAGTGATACTCTTTAGTGATGCAGTCACTCATACTAGTGTGTAGTGACACTCTTTAGTGGTGCAGTCACTCATACTAGTGTGTGTGTAGTGACACTCTTTAGTGGTGCAGTCACTCATACTAGTGGGTAGTGACACTCTTTAGTGGTGCAGTCACTCATACTAGTGTGTTGTAACACACTTTAGTGGTGCAGTCACTCATACTAGTGTGTGTAGTGACACTCTTTAGTGGTGCAGTCACTCATACTAGTGTGTGTAGTGACACTCTTTAGTGGTGCAGTCACTCATACTAGTGTGTAGTGACACTCTTTAGTGGTGCAGTCACTCATACTAGTGTGTAGTGACACTCTTTAGTGGTGCAGTCACTCATACTAGTGTGTAGTGACACTCTTTAGTGGTGCAGTCACTCATACTAGTGTGTGTAGTGCCACAAACCTGTCACACTATAAGTATACCCACACACCTACACAGGCATGATAAACTAACACTTAAAATGCTGGTTTTCATTATAAGTTGTTAATTCAGTTTACAAAATGCAGGTGAGTAGTGCAGTCCGTTCTCAACCGATGGGCCCTGGGTCGAGTCCCGGGCAGGGCGGGACGCGGGGCACTTTATTTTTTTTATTTTATTTTTTTTTACTCCAGTTACGTGTATTGAGGAGGGAGATAAGAGGCCGAGGGTGAGTGAGGGTGAGTGAGGGTGAGTGAGGGTGAGTGAGGGTGAGTGGTGGTGGCCAGTCGTGGGCTTGGGCCAGCCTGGTGTGTGTAAGAGTCTTTCATTGTCACTATTACTGCTAACGAGAGTAATAAAATACATATGAAAGGTATTGTGTTGTGCGTTACTGTGTTATGAGGGCGTGCAGGTGTGGGGGTGAGAGTGAACAGTCAGGAGTGGCTGTGCGTGACGCGTTGTAACACAGCGTAACACAGCCGCTCAGGTCACGGTATGGTGCCAGAAAGCGTGACTGGCTGGCTGGCGCACACCATTCACAATTATAGCAGGTGTACGCGCTTGTGGTCTGGAAGGTCTCGGGCCACATTTAGTACCCCTGCTGTAGTTGGTGCGTAGCCTTGGACCGCGGGTACCCTCAGCCGGTACACCGGTACAGTGGTGGTACACTGGAGGTCCGGTGGTGGCCGCTGGGCACCACAAATGTAATGAAGATAGGTGTAGGGAGCAGGAGGCCAGATACAAGGTATCATCTGGGAGATGAAATACTTCAAGAGTCAGAGAAAGAAAAAGACTTGGGGGTTGATATCACGCCAGACCTGTCTCCTGCAGCACATATCAAGAGGATAACATCAGCGGCATATGCCAGGTTGGCCAACATAAGAACGGCATTCAGAAACTTGTGTAAGGAATCATTCAGAACTTTGTATACCACATATGTTAGGCCAATCCTGGAGTATGCAGCCCCAGCATGGAGTCCATATCTAGTCAAGGATAAGACTAAACTGGAAAAGATTCAAAGGTTTGCCACCAGACTAGTACCCGAGCTGAGAGCTATGAGCTACGAGGAGAGACTACGGGAATTATACCTCACTTCGCTGGAAGACAGAAGAGTTAGGGGGGACATGATCACCACATTCAAGATTCTCAAGGGAATTGATAGGGTAGATAAAGACAGTCTATTTAACACAAGGGGCACACGCACTAGGTTGTCAGAGTGGTTGACAAATGGAATGCATTAGGAAGTGATGTGGTGGAGGCTGACTCCATACACAGTTTCAAGTGTAGATATGATAGAGCCCAATAGGCTCAGGAATCTGTACACCTGTTGATTGACGGTTGAGAGGCGGAACCAAAGAGCCAGAGCTCAACCCCCGCAAACACAACTAGGTGAGTACGCACACACACAAACACACACACACTAATGCATTCCATTTGTCAACCACTCTGACACTAAAAAAGTTCTTTCTAATATCTCTGTGGCTCATTTGGGCACTCAGTTTCCACCTGTGTCCCCTAGTGCATGTGCCCCTTGTGTTAAATAGACTGTCTTTATCTACCCTATCAATTCCCTTGAGAATCTTGAATGTGGTGTATGTGTGTGTGTGTGTATTCACCTAGTTATGTTTGCGGGGGTTGAGCTTTGCTCTTTCGACCTGCCTCTCAACTGTCAATCAACTGTTTACTAACTACTTTTTTTCCCCACACCACACACACACACCCCCCCAGGATGCAGCCCGTAACAGCTGACTAACTCCCAGGTACCTATTTATTGCTAGGTAACAGGGGCATTCAGGGTGAAAGAAACTTTGCCCATTTGTTTCTGCCTCGTGCGAGAATCGAACCCGCGCCACAGAATTATGAGTCCTGCGCGCTATCCACCAGGCTACGAGACCCTGTGTGTATGTGTGTGTGTGTGTGTGTGCGCGCGTGTGTATGTGTGTGTGTGTGTGTGTGTGTGTGTGTGTGTGTGTGTGTGTGTGTGTGTGTGTCTGTGTGTGTGTGTGTGTGTGTGTGTGTGTGTGTGTGTGTGTGTGTGTGTGTGTGTGTGTGTGTGTGTGTGTGTGTCAGTGTGTGTGTGTGTGTGTGTGTGTGTGTGTGTGTGTGTGTGTGTGTGTGTGTGTGTAAAATTACCGTGGACGGGTGGTTATGTAGCACGGAAGTGAGTAATTATGTGTTGATCAAGACTTCCTCAGCTGCCGCCTTTCAATTGGATAAAGTTTACAAATTGAACACTTACCTGTGATTAAGATCTCTTGAACAGTTCGTAAACAAGATAAATTGATGCCGTCTAAATAGATACGGTACACTGAACCTTCCTTATATGAGAACGGGACACTGAATCCTGTCTTAAGTATGGGAGCTGAACCTTTTATGACAACGAAAAATTGAACTTTCCAGTGTGAGTATTTGATGAATTCTCCTCTATGAGCACATGTTGAATTGATCTCTGTGAGCATATGTTGAATTCTCTGTGACGACGACAAAATGAACCCTGCGACGACAACAAACAGAACTCTCCTCTGTAACGACAACGACAAACTAACCCGTTCTCTGTGAGGACGACAGAGCGCTCCCTAGCAAGCGCGACTCTCATGTGACAGCGTCGCGGCAGCTCAACACAAGGTACAACAAGAGCCTCACGGCACAGGGCAGATATCTAGACCAAAGCTCAAGTCGTCCTCTTCAAAAGTACAACGCTTTCTGACGTATAAATCCCATTAAGGCCAAAAACTGACGTACTAAACAGCATTACGCCTCGCGAAAAGTCGTGTGATGTTCCGTTTTCTATTCGGCCAGCCAAGTCACGTTGCTGTGGTATTAGGCTCTGTCCACGTTACAGTTGAAGCTCTATATCTTCGCTGACTATTTAGAAATTGGTCTAAAACTAAATCTAACGCGTCCAGAAGCGGCATTTGCAAAGTTGAAACCACAAGGTCCAATATTCTGAATAATAAGGTTAATAATAATGGTGGTGAAGGGGGGAAAAGTGAGCTTGAGACGTTGTCAAGGTCCCCAGGGCGGGCAAGAAGGATTGCTTTGTGGTTTGGGGAACGGTGCACTGGATCAGTTATAATTGGCTCGTAACGACCCCAAGGTTAAGTTTAATGGTAACAGATTATCAGGATAACAATGTCGACTTAAATTGCCATCAAGGGAAATTGTTTGGCAAATAGATATAATGAGGGAGGGCAATCAATGATATTTTTTTCCCCTCAGTTGGTTATTTCCGTGTTAGGTTACGTGGATGTAAATATTCTGATTTAGTTTAAGGTTTAGTTCAGTTCATCTTTTTGTTTTGGTTTTAATATGCGTTACATTAAAAAAATTAATAGTTATGACAAATTGCAGAACAGTTTAAGACTTGACCATAAATTAGTAACAGGTATTTGTAGTGTTCATCTGTTAGCCAGGTGCAGGACTATATAGTGCTAACCCCGTACTACACCCACACTCTCTACTACACCCACATGTCATGACGCACCCACCGGCACCCTCCTACACCCACCTACACCCGCCAGCACCCTGTAATAACCCGCCTTGTATATCTCTCGACCGCGCACCCCGCTACTACCACTGAGCTAACCGTGCAATCTCCGCTCTTTCTATGGTAATAACAGATGCTATCGATCATGTAAGATGTTAACACTCGGGCCGTCATACGAAGACGTAAACCAGTAAAACGAGGAGAGAGAGAGGGAGCGAGGGAGAGAGAGGAAGAGTGAGGCAGAGCGAGAACGAGAGCAAGGGAGGGAGAACGAGAGCGAGTGAGGGCGAGGGAGAGTGAGAGAGAAAGATAGAGATAATCGTAGTCACAGCCTATCGTATGAGTTACCGAGTGACGCTGCCACCACCCTGAGTTACCGGACAGGGGACCGGAGTGAGAGTCGTAGGTCTTGCAGATGGAATAACCTACCAGGACAGGTGTAGGGGACAATTGAACGGTACAAGGACCCTGGCCTGACACTCGAATAATCCTGACCATTTGGGAACTATAGTGTACACAAGAATAAGGCGGGACACACCCAATACTAACACCTCAACACGGAAGATGAACGGGGGGGAGGAGTACTGGATAATTAAGAACACTAGGTCACTGGGGCAAAGGGGACAGTAGGCCCAATATCACTAAGACAAGGAACCATTAATACACATTTTATAACACTTAATAGATGACTTTATTTGAAATAATTAAATAAGACACTCCCTAACTATATTCCCTACTAGAGGCCAAGGGTACTGAATGAGGTGCTTTAGTACAAGAGAGCCGTACTTACTCGTATGTTGTTCCACAGTTTTCCTGGAGATGATGTTCCTTCCCCGAGTCCACACATACACCTCCCTACTGGGCTGCGCCCACTCTACTGTCTCTGTAGCATGATCTGCTCCCCAGCTGAACATGAGGGTTTTACATTTGATGTTTAGGGGTTAATCCCTGAAGATTATCATGACGGCATCAACTCTGACCTCTTCGTGATTCGATGACCGTTGACCTGACTCTGGCTAACTTGTACAGAGGTGTAACTTTTACATTGTCTGCCGCCGCCTGACTTTCGCCCGTGGTTTGTTCATCCTCCACGTGGCTTGTTCATGCTGTTTTGATGTTCATGTTGTACTATGTACTGCTCTCTTGTTACAACCCACCTGTACACCTGCCGCCAACTGCTGCTAAATGGTCAGTGGTTTATCTATTTAAACATATTAGGCTTTCGCTGGGCCCCGGTTTAGGGTCTCCAGAACCTCCCAGTGAATCCCGTTCTGGTGTCTGGGATTCACCAGAACGCTCACCCGAGTCACTCCATTGTCTCAAAATGATTTTCATATTAGGTTTTGTATCGCGATCGACTTGGTATAGTGTCCACACACACACAGGCTACAACAGCAAGTGTCCACACACAGGCTACAACAGCAAGTGTCCACACACACAGGCTACCATAGCAAGTGTCCACACACACAGGCTACAACAGCAAGTGTCCACACACACAGGCTACCATAGCAAGTGTCCACACACAGGCTACAACAGCAAGTGTCCACACACACACACAGGCTACAACAGCAAGTGTCCACACACAGGCTACAACAGCAAGTGTCCACACACACACACAGGCTACCATAGCAAGTGTCCACACACACAGGCTACAACAGCAAGTGTCCACACATACAGGCTACAACAGCAAGTGTCCACACACACAGGCTACCATAGCAAGTGTCCACACACAGGCTACAACAGCAAGTGTCCACACACACAGGCTACCATAGCAAGTGTCCACACACAGGCTACAACAGCAAGTGTCCACACACACACACAGGCTACCATAGCAAGTGTCCACACACAGGCTACAACAGCAAGTGTCCACACACACAGGCTACAACAGCAAGTGTCCACACACAGGCTACAACAGCAAGTGTCCACACACACACACAGGCTACCATAGCAAGTGTCCACACACACAGGCTACAACAGCAAGTGTCCACACATACAGGCTACAACAGCAAGTGTCCACACACACAGGCTACCATAGCAAGTGTCCACACACACAGGCTACAACAGCAAGTGTCCACACACACAGGCTACAACAGCAAGTGTCCACACACACAGGCTACCATAGCAAGTGTCCACACACACAGGCTACAACAGCAAGTGTCCACACACACAGGCTACAACAGCAAGTGTCCACACACACACACAGGCTACCATAGCAAGTGTCCACACACACAGGCTACAACAGCAAGTGTCCACACACACAGGCTACCATAGCAAGTGTCCACACACACAGGCTACAACAGCAAGTGTCCACACACACACACACACACACACACACACACACACACACAGACTTCAACAGCAAGTGTCCACACACACACACAGACTACAACAGCAAGTGTCCACACACACACACACACACACACACACACACACACACACACACACACACACACACACACACACACACACACACACACACACACACACACACAGACTACAACAGCAAGTGTCCACACACACACACACACACAGGCTACAACAGCAAGTGTCCACACACAGACTACGAGAGCTACAGTGTTGTGCACACAATAATAACGAAGCCATAAACTACAGCAGCAGCAGGAGCAGGAGAGGGCGTTGGCGTGACCCTGGGGTATATAGAGGATACCCCCGGTGGTACGCACCAGTCAGCATGTGTGCATGTGGCCCCCGGGGGTCGAGTGTTTAGGAAGCAAACACCCAAACACAGTTTTGACTCCTTGGTCCACACGAGGATATCCGCGGATAACAATAATGTCTGGACACTCTTATTTGACGGCCAAATATTGACACTCATAAACTTTTCGAAGACATTTCCTCCTCGCTTCTTCTTATATGGGCGCGAGTGGCTGTGTTTTGTTGCACACCGTTAATGGTGTGAGTTTGAGAGCCGGCGCGAGGCACGGAGGGTGGTTGTGGGGCCTCGCCAGCCTCGCCCGGGACACGCCTCGCCCAGGATACGCCCTCGCCCAGGACACGCCTCACCCGGGACACTCCTTGCCCAAGATACGCCTCGCCCAGGACACGCCTCGCCCAGGATACGCCTCGCCCAGGATACGCCTCGCCCAGGACACGCCTCGCCCAGGACACTCCTCGCCCAGGACACGCCTCGTCCTGGACACGCCTCGCCCAGAACACTCCTCGCCCAGGACACGCCTCAGCCATGACATTCCTCACCCAGGACACGCCTCGCCCAGTACACGCCTCGCCCTGGACACGCCTCGCCCAGGACACTCCTCGCCCAGGACACGCCTCGCCCAGGACACTCCTCGCCCAGGACACGCCTCGCCCAGGACACTCCTCGCCCAGGACACGCCTCACCCAGGACATTCCTCGCCCAGGACACGCCTCGCCCAGGACACTCCTCGCCCAGGAAACTCCTTGTCCAGGACACGCCTCGTCCAGGACACGCCTCGCCCAGGACACTCCTCGTCCAGGGCACTCCTTGTCCAGGACACGCCTCGCCCAGGACACGCCTCGCCCAGGACACTCCTCGCCCAGGACACGCCTCACCCAGGACATTCCTCGCCCAGGACACGCCTCGCCCAGGACACTCCTCGCCCAGGAAACTCCTTGTCCAGGACACGCCTCGCCCAGGACACTCCTCGCCCAGGACACGCCTCGCCCAGGACACTCCTCGCCCAGGACACTCCTCGCCCAGGAAACTCCTTGTCCAGGACACGCCTCGCCCAGGACACTCCTCGCCCAGGACACGCCTCGCCCAGGACACTCCTCGCCCAGGACACTCCTCGCCCAGGACACTCCTTGTCCAGGACACGCCTCGCCCAGGACACGCCTCGCCCGGGACACGCCTCGCCCGGGACACGCCTCGCCCAGGACACTCCTCGCCCAGGACACGCCTCGCCCGGGACACGCCTCGCCCAGGACACGTCTCGCCCGGGACACGCCTCGCCCAGGACACGCCTCGCCCAGGACACGCCTCGCCCGGGACACGCCTCGCCCGGGACACGCTTCGCCCGGGACACGCCTCGCCCGGGACACTCCTTGTCCAGGACACGCCTCGCCCAGGACACGCCTCGCCCGGGACACGCCTCGCCCGGGACACGCCTCGCCCAGGACACTCCTCGCCCAGGACACGCCTCGCCCAGGACACGCCTCGCCCAGGACACTCCTCGCCCAGGACACGCCTCGCCCAGGACACGCCTCGCCCAGGACACGCCTCGCCCAGGACACTCCTCGCCCAGGACACGCCTCGCCCAGGACACGCCTCGCCCAGGACACTCCTCGCCCAGGACACGCCTCGCCCAGGACACTCCTCGCCCAGGACACTCCTCGCCCAGGACACGCCTCGCCCGGGACACTCCTCGCCCAGGACACGCCTCGCCCTGGACACGCCTCGCCCTGGACACTCCTCGCCCTGGACACTCTGCCTTCCATGAAGATGGCACTTCAGTGAGAAGGATCAGTACCTAAATGGCATTTATATGACATTTTGCCTACCTGTCTGCCAGCCAGCCAGCCAGCCAGCCAGCCAGCCAGCCAGCCAACCAGCCAACCAGCCAACCAGCCAGCCAGCCAGCCACCCACCCAACCAGCCAGCCAGCCAGCCAGCCAGCCAGCCAGCCACCCACCCACCCAACCAGCCACCCACCCAACCAGCCAGCCACCCAGCCACCCACCCAACCAGCCTGCCAGCCAGCCACCCACCCAACCAGCCAGCCAGCCAGCCAGCCAGCCAGCCAGCCAGCCAGCCAGCCAGCCAGCCACCCTGTTCTCCGTACCAACCAACTACAATTGTCATCTGTATGGAGCAAAGTATGAAAGTAAACGATAATTCCATATTTGTTCTCAGTGCTTGCCACAGCTCACCGGGACGCAACACACACCAGGAGCCAAGAAACACAGGGACCCAAGAGGCAATATTTCCTGTTTCACTTCTGAAATAAAACAAGGCTCCACACACACCCATTTCCTCCATGCACAAGGGGTCCACACACCCACTTCCTCCATGCACCAGGGCTCCACACACCCACTTCCTCCATGCACCAAGGCTCCACACACCCACTTCCTCCATGCACCAAGGCTCCACACACCCACTTCCTCCATGCACCAAGGCTCCACACACCCACTTCCTCCATGCACCAAGGCCCCACACACCCACTTCCTCCATGCACCAGGGCCCCACACACCCATTTCCTCCATGCACCAAGGCTCCACACACCCACTTCCTCCATGCACCAGGGCCCCACACACCCACTTCCTCCATGCACCAAGGCCCCACACACCCACTTCCTCCATGCACCAAGGCCCCACACACCCACTTCCTCCATGCACCAGGGCCCCACACACCCACTTCCTCCATGCACCAAGGCCCCACACACCCACTTCCTCCATGCACCAGGGCCCCACACACCCACTTCCTCCATGCACCAAGGCTCCACACACCCACTTCCTCCATGCACCAGGGCTCCACACACCCATTTCCTCCATGCACCAAGGCTCCACACACCCACTTCCTCCATGCACCAGGGCTTCACACACCCACTTCCTCCATGCATCAAGGCTCCACACACCCACTTCCTCCATGCACCAAGGCTCCACACACATACTTCCTCCATGCACCAGGGCCCCACACACCCATTTCCTCCATGCACCAAGGCTCCACACACCCACTTCCTCCATGCACCAAGGCTCCACACACATACTTCCTCCATGCACCAAGGCTCCACACACCCACTTCCTCCATGCATCAAGGCTCCACACACCCACTTCCTCCATGCACCAGGGCTCCACACACCCATTTCCTCCATGCACCAAGGCTCCACACACATACTTCCTCCATGCACCAAGGCTCCACACACCCACTTCCTCCATGCACCAAGGCTCCACACACCCACTTCCTCCATGCACCAAGGCTCCACACACCCACTTCCTCCATGCACCAGGGCTTCACACACCCACTTCCTCCATGCACCAAGGCTCCACACACCCACTTCCTCCATGCACCAGGGCTCCACACACCCACTTCCTCCATGCACCAAGGCTCCACACACCCACTTCCTCCATGCACCAAGGCTTCACACACATACTTCCTCCATGCACCAAGGCTCCACACACCCACTTCCTCCATGCACCAAGGCTCCACACACATACTTCCTCCATGCACCAAGGCTCCACACACCCACTTCCTCCATGCACCAAGGCTCCACACACCCACTTCCTCCATGCACCCAGCGCCCGCAAACACACCTTACCCAAGGACGCGGGTAACCACATCCGACTCAAGCAAGTTACTTATCTCATTACTGCTGGTAAGGACGTCACCTCTCACCTTACCTGCTATATTCTGAAAGGTGTAATTGATGTGGCCAGCTCAGGTGTGACACTCTGCGCTCGAGTGACACTGCGCTTGAGTGACACAGCGCTTGAGTGACACAGCGCTTGAGTGACACTGCGCTTGAGTGACACAGCGCTTGAGTGACACAGCGCTTGAGTGACACTGCGCTCGAGTGACACTGCGCTTGAGTGACACTGCGCTCGAGTGACACTGCGCTCGAGTGACACTGCGCTTGAGTGACACTGCGCTTGAGTGACACTGCGATTGAGTGACACTGCGCTCGAGTGACACTGCGCTTGAGTGACACTGCGCTCGAGTGACACTGCGCTTGAGTGACACTGCGCTCGAGTGACACTGCGCTTGAGTGACACTGCGCTCGAGTGACACTGCGCTTGAGTGACACTGCGCTCGAGTGACACTGGTTCAATAGGAAGAGGTAAAGAATAAAAGTATTCATAACGTATTATGCTTGTTATAACTTACATAACGTTTCGAACCTACACGGGTAGGGGGGGGGGGGTTCATTCTCAAGTGTGGAATGACGAGACGTTGATTGATTGATGAAGATTAAGCCGCCCAAGAGGTGGCACGGGCATGAGTAACCCGTAATGAGGAAACGTCTGATTTGTAACACCGGGAGGTCAGGTAGAGTAGAGGTCAAGTGAGGTCAATACACTAAGCATGCTAAGATAAGTCAGGAGATAGGGCGATTGGAGCTCAGGTGACCGTAGTGGGCAGTGACGTTATTGTTAGCATTTTCGCGTTCTTGGCTTGCTCTCACTCACTCTCACTCACTAGCTCTCACTCTCATAGTGGGGAGAGTGAGTGAGAGGAAGCCCAGTACGCGAAAATGCTAGCGATGATTGGTGGGATGAACTGGTGGAGTTACCTTGAGGTGATTCCGGGGCTTAGCGTCCCCGCGGCCCGGTCGTCGACCAGGCCTCCTTGTAGTTGCAGAGTACCTCCTTGAGTGCAGAGTACTGGTGTACACAGTACTGGTGGTGTGCGTAGTACTGATAGTGAGCACAGCACTGATGACACATGTACCGTGAGTGGTGGAGATGGGCAGCACATCTCACACCACTGGAGGATGGTGACGACCATCCCCCCCGGGCCGCCGGGCGGCGCAGGTCGTAACCTTAATTACTATTCCCCTCACACCTGGATCTTTTATCTGGCTCGTTTACAAGCCTCGCTGATGGTTTCTGAGCACTTAATGCGAGCGAGAATTATGGGTTGTTGTTGTTGTTAAAGATTCGCTACTTGGAACAAGCAGTTCTAAGTAGCACGGGGTATGGTGAGCCCGTGGGTGAATTATGGGAGGCAGATGGTGAAGATAGTGCAACGTGACTCTTGGGAACTCTTAACATCAATCATGGTTGAGCCGCTAGCTGACAGCGTTGAACTAGGCCCAGCTGGTGGTTGTTAAAGATTCGCTACCTGGAACAAAAAGTTCCAAGCAGCACGGGCTATGGTGAGCCCGTATTTTTTTTTTACCCAGCTGATATCCCATAGCACTGGCAGGACAATATTACTTCATGCGTGCAGGTGTGATAGGAGAGCAATCACATACATGCGCTCTCTAAGGCTACGGTGTAATTGTATACAAAAATAGGATTAATTTAGATCTGATATCTAAGTATGTGGGCACTACACAGCCTCCACCAAACGCTGTGATATATATATATATATATATATATATATATATATATATATATATATATATATATATATATATATATATATATATATGTGTATATCACGAAAATAAACACGTGATTAAGAATGTGACAATGTCAGACCACGGAGGAAAATGAAACAGGAATTTCCTTAAGTACTTTCGTATATTAAATACATCTTCAGAAGGAATCCTTCTGAAGATGTATTTAATATACGAAAGTACTTAAGGAAATTCCTGTTTCATTTTCCTCCGTGGTCTGACATTGTCATATATATATATATATATATATATATATATATATATATATATATATATATATATATATATATATATATATATATATATATATATATATATAATACTACTGTTACCTCTGTCAGATGACTGTGACGAATCTCCCAATACTAAGTACTGAGCCATATTTTCCAGCATTTCATTATTATTATTGAGTACCAAGTCATTAACCCCTTTACATATACCGGGAAGAGGTACCTGGAACCTTTCATCCACTTTCGCGTTCTTTGGGAAATCCTCTTTAATCTATACATAGTTTGATAGTGATGACAGACTTCACTTATGTGTATAAAAGTGTTTGTCTGTGTCTTTACCCAAGGTTTGAGGCCAGGCGCTTGAGGGTTAGCCTCACGCAACTTATCAAGATGACACATGGGTGGTATTGGACTGTCATAAGTTGGTCGGGGTCAGCACCAGTGCCCCACCTTATGAAAGACCAACTGCAAGTCAGAATTCCAATAACTCTTTGAATGTCTGAAATGTGAGCTTTATTTTAAAGAGCGGTTTTTTAACAGTTTTCAGCTGTTTATAATGTCAAACCTTACATAAGGTAACCACAACGTGCTTAAGTACATTATTGCATCATTGATTCAAAATAAAAATAATGTTCTGAAAGAAGGGAGGGAATTATCTGGGGAAAGCGCCAAGACATTACGACTATATAGCACTTGGAAGGGATCAGGATAAGGATTTGGGATGGGACAGGGAGAAGGAATGGTGCCCAACCACTTGGACGGTCGAGGATTGAACGCTGACCTGCATGAAGTGAGATCGTCGCTCTACCCTCCAGCCCAAGTGGTTTGACACGTTCTGAGAGAGAGAGAGAGAGAGAGAGAGAGAGAGAGAGAGAGAGAGAGAGAGAGAGAGGGGTAATGTGGAGGGAAGGAGATAGGGGAAAAATGTGGAGAAGGGAAAGCAGAAGGGTGGAGATGGGGGGGGGGGGGGGGAGTGATATAGGGGGCTGAGGGGTGGGGGGTACAGGTGTGAGAGGGCTGAGAAGGGGGTAACAGGACCCAGGCATCAATGGGTACCGGAATTAGTCTCCTATATAACAAACCATCCTGTGAAACAGGGAATCTTAGCACCATACTGTGTACTCATGACACAATATTTGTAAACATTCCTTAGAGTCTAGGGCAGCGGTCTCCAAACTACGGTCCACGGGCCACATCTGGCACACGGGCCATATCCGGTCCACGGGCCACATCCGGCCCACGGGCCACATCCGGCCCACGGGCCACATCCGGCCCACGGGCCACATCCGGCCCACGGGCCACATCCGGCCCACCACAAGATTTTATCTGTCCCTCAGCAACTTGAAATACATATAAATAATAAAACTTATTTCCCTTATATTGTGTTCGTTAACCACGTGATGTGGCAGTTGACACGTGCAGTTGTTGTCGTGTGCGCCGTGGGACCCCGAGCCTCAGTGTTGCCCGTCTGGCCGATCCTCAGTCTCCCTCACGGGCGCTATATGCTTTAAGAAACTCAACTGACTTGATGTTAACCTCGCCCCTGCCGTGTACTAATGCTAGAGTGCAGGGTGTTTTACACCCCCCCCCCTCAGTGTGACAACATTTTCCTCAGTGTTCAGTGTGAACACAGTGCTCTACTGTGTTCTGGAACTTTGAACCACATAACTCTTTTGTTCTGAATCAAATCAGGCTAATTACCCAATAAAGATCCTAATAAAACTTCTTTTATTTATAAAGAATTAGATATATTTTCTTTGGGCCAAGAAAATGTGTAAAATATGCAATGTGACCATTATTTTGTTTTAATTTTACCCCGTAGGGCGAGTTTATTGAGCAGCGCCAATCATCCTGTGACTAAACATGTCCCCAAAGCAGCAGTGTACGGAAATGTTTGGAGACCCCTTGGTCAAGGGCATCCTCATAGATGCCCGAGCACATCAGTATGTTAATACGAGCAGAGAGAGGTGGTGCCTGATGCCGGACGGCCCCACCGACCTGGGGTCAGATTCACGAAAGTACTTACGCAAGCACTTACGAACGTGTACATCTTTTCTCAATCTTTGACGGCTTTGGTTACATTTATTAAACAGTTTACAAGCATGAAAACTTCCCATTCAACTGTTATTATTGTTATAAACAGCCTCCTGGTGCTTCGGAGCTCATTAACTGTTTAATAATTGGAAACAAAGCCGCCAAAGATTGAGAAAAGATGGACAGGTTCGTAAGTGTTTGCGTAAGTGCTTTCGTGAATCTGGCTCCTGGCCTCCAGCGGTGAACCAAAAGAAGACGAGCCGTAAGGTGAAGGGTCCCGGTGCCTGCTGTCAGCACCAACAGATAGAGTTACACTTGCCAGTGTTTTGCAAGTCAGTTGTGTAGATAAAGTTCTCGAACAAGTCTGTAATCTTGCTGGCTGCAGATATCAAGTTGTTGTGCACGGTGTGGGTCGTCCCGGTCCATACCAGGTGTGGGCGTTGACAGGTCGTGGCTCCTGGTGGTGTGACCTCCAGGTCCACACCAGGTGTGGGCGCTGACAGGTTGTGGCTCCTGGTGGTGTGACCTCCCGGTCCATACCAGGTGTGGGCGTTGACTGGTCGTGGCTTCTGGTGGTGTGACCTCCAGGTTCACACCAGGTGTGGGCGTTGACAGGTCGTGGCTCCTGGTGGTGTGACCTCCAGGTCCATACCAGGTGTGGGCGTTCACTGGTCGTGGGTCCTGGTGGTGTGACCTCCAGGTCCACACCAGGTGTGTGCGTTGACTTGAACTTGCGATCTGGTGATTCGCAGACGCCTGCCTTAACCGCTCGGCCACGGTTAACCAACCAAGTAGTCCACTGAGTCCTCTGGGAAGTTCTGGAGCCCCCAAACCGGAGCCCAACCAGGGTTTTCTAGCCAACCCGACCACACTCGAGTTGTGATCGGGTCGACTTGAACAATGAACCTCCATTATTCAAATCACTCCATTCCCTCAAAATGATTAATGATGCATATTAGTTTACCATGATGAATATTCCTTTACCTTGATGCTTTCATATTCACTTACCTTGAACCAACGCAAGCGTTGCCTTGGATGGTTGGGGGGTTGTAGGGTGTGTGATGGAGCCTCACCACCGCGCCCACACTGGCAAGAGTGTGGCTCAAGATGAACCAATAACGTTGAGGATCTGCACCGGACCAAGAATGTAATCTGAATACCTACCCCCCTCCTGCCCGGGGCTATTCTTGACGGGGAAGATATGGTCAGAATATTCACACCAGACCAGTTTTAATGACATACTTTCATGTCATATATCGTATATATATACGCCGCTCTCACCCCTTCCCCAGGAGACTATACTTGAAATGTATTTCTGATGCAGCGAACTCTAATAAAACGATGCTGGACAGTTTTATTAGACCTGCCTGTAATTTTGTTTCGTTACAGCTTAATAAAGGGGAAAGATGAGAGCTTTTATCAGTGGTGAGTTGGGCTCATGTAATGTTGCGTCTGAAGCAGCAGCGTCTGGGTCGCCTCTCTCGCTCTCTTATCAGCATATAACCATCATCATAACAGCCACTTCGTCATCTGGGTAATTATCGTTCTCCTCGACGTTATTATCTTTACACAGACTCGTGTCACACTACCGGGGGTGGAACACTGATCGGCAGCCACGAGTCCTGAGCCACACGGGACTCACCACCGTCAAGTGGAGGGGCAGTGGCCTGGTGAGTGGTGTGGCTGGTGGTGTGGCTGGTGGTGTGGCTGGTGGTGTGGCTGGTGGTGTGGCTGAGGTGTGGCTGGTGGTGTGGCTGGTGGTGTGGCTGGTGGTGTGGCTGGTGGTGTGGCTGGTGGTGTGGCTGGTGGTGTGGCTGGGGGTGTGGCTGGTGGTGTGGCTGTGGTGTGGCTGGGGGTGTGGCTGGTGGTGTGGCTGGGGGTGTGGCTGGGGGTGTAGCTGGTGGTGTGGCTGTGGTGTGTGGCTGGTGGTGTGGCTGGTGGTGTGGCTGGTGGTGTGGCTGTGGTGTGGCTGGTGGTGTGGCTGGTGGTGTGGCTGTGGTGTGGCTGGTGGTGTGGCTAGTGGTGTGGCTGGTGGTGTGGCTGGTGGTGTGGCTGTGGTGTGGCTGGTGGTGTGGCTGGTGGTGTGGCTGGTGGTGTGGCTGTGGTGTGGCTGGTGGTGTGGCTGGTGGTGTGGCTGGTGGTGTGGCTGATGGTGTGGCTGGTGATGTGGCTGGTGGTGTGACTGGTGGTGTGACTGGTGGTGTGGCTGGTGGTGTGGCTGTGGTGTGGCTGGTGGTGTGGCTGGTGGTGTGGCTGGTGGTGTGGCTGTGGTGTGGCTGGTGGTGTGGCTGGTGGTGTGGCTGGTGGTGTGGCTGGTGGTGTGGCTGGTGGTGTGGCTGATGGTGTGGCTGGTGATGTGGCTGGTGGTGTGACTGGTGGTGTGACTGGTGGTGTGGCTGGTGGTGTGGCTGTGGTGTGGCTGGTGGTGTGGCTGGTGGTGTGGCTGGTGGTGTGGCTGTGGTGTGGCTGGTGGTGTGGCTGGTGGTGTGGCTGGTGATGTGGCTGATGGTGTGGCTGGTGGTGTGGCTGGTGGTGTGGCTGATGGTGTGGCTGGTGATGTGGCTGGTGGTGTGACTGGTGGTGTGACTGGTGGTGTGGCTGGTGGTGTGACTGTTGTGGCTGGTGGTGTGGCTGGTGGTGTGGCTGGTGTTGTGGCTGGTGGTGTGGCTGGTGGTGTGGCTGGTGGTGTGGCTGGTGGTGTGGCTGGTAGTGTGGCTGATGGTGTGGCTGGTGGTGTGGCTGGTGTTGTGGCTGGTGGTGTGGCTGGTGGTGTGGCTGGTGGTGTGGCTGGTGGTGTGGCTGTGGTGTGGCTGGTGGTGTGGCTGGTGGTGTGGCTGGTGGTGTGGCTGGTGGTGTGGCTGGTGGTGTGGCTGTGGTGTGGCTGGTGGTGTGACTGGTGATGTGGCTGGTGGTGTGACTGGTGGTGTGGCTGGTGGTGTGGCTGGTGGTGTGGCTGGTGGTGTGGCTAGTGGTGTGACTGGTGATGTGGCTGGTGGTGTGGCTGGTGGTGTGGCTGGTAGTGTGGCTGGTGGTGTGGCTGGTGATGTGGCTGGTGGTGTGGCTGGTAATGTGGCTGGTGGTGTGACTGGTGATGTGGCTGGTGGTGTGGCTGGTGGTGTGGCTGGTGGTGTGGCTGGTGGTGTGGCTGGTGGTGTGGCTGGTGGTGTGGCTGGTGGTGTGGCTGGTGATGTGGCTGGTGGTGTGGCTGGTGGTGTGGCTGGTAATGTGGCTGGTGGTGTGGCTGGTGGTGTGGCTGGTGGTGTGGCTGGTGATGTGGCTGGTGGTGTGGCTGGTGGTGTGGCTGTGGTGTGGCTGGTGGTGTGGCTGGTGGTGTGACTGTGGTGTGGCTGGTGTGGCTGGTGGTGTGGCTGGTGGTGTGGCTGGTGATGTGACTGGTGATGTGACTGGTGATGTGGCTGGTGATGTGGCTGGTGGTGTGGCTGGTGGTGTGGCTGATGGTGTGGCTGGTGGTGTGGCTGATGGTGTGGCTGATGGTGTGGCTGGTGTGGCTGGTGGTGTGGCTGGTGGTGTGACTGGTGGTGTGGCTGGTGATGTGACTGGTGATGTGGCTGGTGGTGTGGCTGGTGGTGTGGCGGGTGTGGCTGGTGGTGTGGCGGGTGTGGCTGGTGGTGTGACTGGTGGTGTGGCTGGTGGTGTGGCTGGTAATGTGGCTGGTGGTGTGACTGGTAATGTGGCTGGTGGTGTGGCTGGTGGTGTGGCTGGTGGTGTGACTGGTAATGTGGCTGGTGGTGTGGCTGGTGGTGTGGCTGGTGGTGTGGCTGGTTATGTGGTTGGTGGTGTGACTGGTAATGTGGCTGGTGGTGTGGCTGGTGGTGTGGCTGGTGGTGTGACTGGTAATGTGGCTGGTGGTGTGGCTGGTGGTGTGGCTGGTGGTGTGGCTGGTAATGTGGCTGGTAATGTGGCTGGTGGTGTGACTGGTGGTGTGGCTGGTGGTGTGGCTGGTGGTGTGACTGGTGGTGTGGCTGGTGGTGTGGCTGGTAATGTGGCTGGTGGTGTGACTGGTAATGTGGCTGGTGGTGTGGCTGGTGGTGTGACTGGTGGTGTGGCTGGTGGTGTGGCTGGTAATGTGGCTGGTGGTGTGGCTGGTGGTGTGACTGGTGGTGTGGCTGGTGGTGTGGCTGGTAATGTGGTTGGTGGTGTGGCTGGTGGTGTGGCTGGTGGTGTGGCTGGTGGTGTGGCTGGTAATGTGGCTGGTAATGTGGCTGGTGGTGTGACTGGTAATGTGGCTGGTGGTGTGGCTGGTGGTGTGGCTGGTGGTGTGACTGGTGGTGTGGCTGGTGGTGTGGCTGGTAATGTGGCTGGTGGTGTGACTGGTAATGTGGCTGGTGGTGTGGCTGGTGGTGTGACTGGTGGTGTGGCTGGTGGTGTGGCTGGTGGTGTGACTGGTGGTGTGGCTGGTAATGTGGTTGGTGGTGTGGCTGGTGGTGTGACTGGTGGTGTGGCTGGTGGTGTGGCTGGTAATGTGGATGGTGGTGTGGCTGGTGGTGTGACTGGTGGTGTGGCTGGTAATGTGGCTGGTGGTGTGACTGGTAATGTGGCTGGTGGTGTGGCTGGTGGTGTGGCTGGTGGTGTGGCTGGTGGTGTGGCTGGTGGTGTGGCTGGTGGTGTGACTGGTGGTGTGGCTGGTGGTGTGGCTGGTAATGTGGCTGGTGGTGTGACTGGTAATGTGGCTGGTGGTGTGGCTGGTGGTGTGGCTGGTAATGTGGCTGGTGGTGTGACTGGTAATGTGGCTGGTGGTGTGGCTGGTGGTGTGGCTGGTGGTGTGGCTGGTAATGTGGCAGGTGGTGTGGCTGGTAATGTGGCTGGTGGTGTGGCTGGTGGTGTGCCTGGTGGTGTGGCTGGTGGTGTGGCTGATGGTGTGGCTGATGGTGTGGTTGGTGGTGTGGCTGGTAATGTGGCTGGTGGTGTGACTGGTAATGTGGCTGGTGGTGTGGCTGGTGGTGTGGCTGGTGGTGTGGCTGGTAATGTGGCAGGTGGTGTGGCTGGTAATGTGGCTGGTGGTGTGGCTGGTGGTGTGACTGGTGGTGTGGCTGGTGGTGTGGCTGGTGTTCAAGCAGCGTCCTCGCTGCCAGAGTGACATGGTCGCCATTACTGAACATGTTACCAGTGGTCATAACCGTGGTCACCGCCCCCAGACCAACAACGCGTCACGCCACGGTATGTGCTCCACCACAACAATTTAAAACGCCTCATAAAATAGACGTATCGCGAGCTATCATGGAAGTCGACTCAATTCCGCTCAAACACGCACATAATTATGCACTTATTTTCGCGTGAATTCTCGTCCTAGTGACTGGGATTATTGGGGGATTAAGGTTGGGATCATTCACTCCTCCGCTGATGTGATCATTGTTTAGCATGTAGGGCAAAAAGTGTATAATAATGTATGTCTTTGTTGAATTATACTCGGCGCTGACTGTCGTCTGGTGAGCACACTCAGACCCTACTCAGATCCGAGTAGGGTCTGAGTGTGAGCTAAGGACGGCATCTAGCCTCGTCCTTAGCATTAAGTTGGTCTTAAGAAAGGATGGTGCTCTCACAAAGTGCAGATGATGCAAGCTGAAAGTGGCATTACTTTACATCAACGAGAAGTAAGGCGCTGGTAAGTTGTCACTTTAGAGCAGTGGGATAATAAAGTGGAGGTTTCCCTACCCCCCCCCCACCACCCCCCACCCCCAAGGGGTTATGGAAGCAGATAATGGGAGGTATGGAACTCTATTTCTCAACAATTAAAAAAATGGTTGCTGTAAGATGAGAATTATCACCGTCAGTATCTGCACCTTGATTCCTTGTTCTGACTGCATGAAAATAAGAACAACGCTCACTAGTTGCAGACATTGTGTACATGTTCCACTTTCTGTTTTACTCTGTAAGTAAATATGATAAAATTATGATATTCTTTGAGTCGTTGTGCTCCTAGCTATCCATTTGTACAGCAACAAGCTATAAACATCTTTTGAAGTCATACTGATCCCTAACAGGACTGCCTTGGTGATAATTATTTTGACAGTCTCACATAAAAGGGTATGGAGGCATATTGAGTAATCAGTGTTGGGGAGCGGGCGTCTGTAATCCTGATAAAGGTTAAGAACCCCTGATTTCCAGTGTAGTTGAAGCCGATATATAGAGTACTAGACTGTTGGTGGGGAGTGCACCGTCCCTTATGATTGTACCCCCCCATCACCTTCCTCTCCATAGCCTACACAAGAATATATATATATATATATATATGTATATATATATATATATATATATATATATATATATATATATATATATATATATGTATATATATATATATATATATATACATATATATATATATATATATATATATATATATATATATATATATAATATATATAGAAATGCATATTTCATAAAGTCATTGCTAACAATTGTCAGCAATGTCACAGTACAGTCCTGTCACGGTCCTGTACTCACGGGAGGAGAGCATTGTCATTGCATAACAATGTAATAATCACAAAAAATTGACTAAATTTGTGTCTTGGACATTTTCCCGGATTTTCATTTGCGTGGCTGTGTAGTAAAGGTGACGCTGGTGGTCGGTGTCTTACAGTCAGGACAGCCAGAGTGGTGGTGGCAGGGAGGGCAACTACCAGGGGAAAGCGCTAAGCCATTACGACTAGCACTGGGAAGGGGTCAGGATAAGGATTGGAGATGGGACGGGGAGGGAAGGAATGGTGCCCCAACCACTTGGATGGTCGGGGGATTGAACGCCGACCTGCATGAAGGGATACCGTCGCTCTACCGTCCAGGCCAAGTAAATGGTTGGGTTAAAACAACTGAGAGTATTCGAAGAATGCCGAAGAATGCCTGGTGGTGTGACAACAAAAACTCTAGTATACGAATAAGAATGACAGGAAGCCAGGGAACCCGAAGAATATTAACAACAAAACCTTGAGAAGAAGAAGAAGAAGACAGGCTGACGCCCAAGCTGACACTCTTGTCCTTACGTCCTGACAGCCTCATCCCCACACTACCTGATGTTTCTGATTTTTTTCTGATTGAAACAGATTTTACCTGTGTCAGAACCCCCAGGTAAATTAAACTAACCCCTGTCTTAGTACAAACAAAAAAACTAACCCAGGGGTTAGTATATTTTGGGCTTTGTGTAAAGTCCTTCTGACCGATAACATTGAGAAATGTCGTAAAAATGTATATGTGAATGATCATCCGAGTGCAAACTTGCGATTAAGTGATCAAAAATGCTTCTTGTATAACTTTTTTCATCATGTTCACATTCAAGATGACAATGGAACCCAAGAGCTGCCCGAGTTCTTATGCCGGTGATGACCTTACTGCCTTTTATTTTTGTCTGTACCTTTGTGTCCGTGGCCGGGGAGAGCAAGAGGCTAGCTTGAACCTCCTGGAGGCAGAAAAACCTGGCTGTGTTTACACTGTGTTGGGCTGGTGCTGAAGGCTCCGGGAGGTCTCGGGGTCCTGGTGGTGTGTGGTGGTGGTGGTGGTGGGTCCTGGTGGTGTGTATGGTGGTGGTGGTGGTGGTTGGTAGTGGTGGTAGTGTGTGGTGGTGGGTCCTGGTGATGTGTGTGGTAGTGTGTGTGGTGGTGGGTCCTGGTGGTGTGTGTGGTGGTTGTGGTTGGTAGTGGTGGTAGTGTGTGGTGGTGGGTCCTGGTGGTGTGTGTGGTAGTGTGTGTGGTGGTGGGTCCTGGCGGCGTGTATAGTGGTGGTGTGACCTGGTGATGTGTATGGTGGTGGTGGTGGTGTTGGCTGGTGGTGTGTGGTGGTGGGTATGGTGGTGGTGGTGGTGTTGGTTGGTAGTGTGTGGTGATGGGTCCTGGTGGTGTGTGTTGTGATCGTTGTTGAGTTGTATAATAATTATTAAATTTTTTTTGTCCTTATATATTATAATTGATGAACTAAAATTTGTCATCGACGAAAATTATATTGTTTTGTGTTCCACTGGAGAGCAGTTGATGCTGCACACGTGCAAGCTACAGTGTCATCAGTGTACAGTGTCATCAGTGTACAGTGTCATCAGTGTACAGTGTCATCAGTGTACAGTGTCATTAGTGTACAGTGTCATCAGTGTACAGTGTCATCAGTGTACAGTGTCATCAGTTATGGATGACGTGGACCAGTACAGGGGGGCTGTGACCACTGAGTGGGGTGAGGGGGGGTCACAGCCCCCTGTAGTGGTAACTCACAGCCCCCCCTTCGCGAGGGACGCTTCCCATCTGTTCAGTAATTAATTTATATTGCCTGAATACAATTTGTAATGAAACAGAAAATTCGCGTCTCTTCCTTTAACTCTTTTTATGCATCGTGTATTGTCTTCTTACTCCCACATTTATCGGAGGCTTTCACAGTCTCCGCACTTTTGTGGTTTGCAATTGCATGGGGAGGGGGGGGGGGGGAAGGGTGCATGCTTCGATGACCACAAGGCTGGTTAATTGTGTCGCATGTTTTTGATGGGGGGGGGGGGGGAGAAGGGAACTATCAGAGGGAAAGCGCCAAGCCATTACGACTATATATAGCACTGGGGAAGAGGGTCAGGATAAGGATTAGGGAAGGGACGGGGGGGAAGGAATTGTGCCCAACCACTTGGACATTCGGAGATTGAACGCCGACTTGCAGGAAGCAATAAGACCGACGCTCTACCGTCCAAGTAGAGCTGACAGTAAAATAGATGTTCCCCCAGCTAGTAGCTGCGTCTACTATAGGTTCTGCCTACTACTAGCTTCGTGGTGCTGTCAGACCGCACTGACATTTAGCTGCGTGTGTTGCAGAGATTGCATAGAAACAGCGTTTGCAACAAGTCGTGTATGTGCATAGAAACAGTGAAACAGTGCATAGAATCTGTGGCCAGACACGAGTTGCTCGTGTCTGGCCACAGATGCCGTGTGCATGTGACAATAGAGTTTGGCAGTTTAATACAATAATTCGCCTGTACATGACGCTAGGGCTTAACTCTATAGATGGCAATCGAGTTTTTCGATTTCCAGTACTGTGAGTTGCCTCGTTAACTATGGCGGTGCTTGACTGGTGTGAAACTGGCGGCGGATTGGAGACCTCGCCAGACTTGAGATATTCCATAGCAGCTCCAGGTTCACTGGTTCTGACCTGTTTGGTTCACTGGTTCTGACCTGTCTGGTTCACTGGTTCTGACCTGTCTGGTTCACTGGTTCTGACCTGTCTGGTTCACTGGTTCTGACCTGTCTGGTTCACTGGACCTGACCTGTCTGGTTCACTGGTTCTGACCTGTTTGGTTCACTGGACCTGATCTATCTGGTTCACTGGTTCTGACCTGTCTGGTTCACTGGACCTGACCTGTCTGGTTCACTGGACCTGACCTGTCTGGTTCACTGGTTCTGACCTGTTTGGTTCACTGGACCTGATCTATCTGGTTCACTGGACCTGATCTGTCTGGTTCACTGGTTCTGACCTGCCTGGTTCACTGGACCTGACCTGTCTGGTTCACTGGACCTGACCTGTCTGGTTCACTGGACCTGACCTGTCTGGTTCACTGGACCTGATCTATCTGGTTCACTGGACCTGATCTGTCTGGTTCACTGGTTCTGATCTGTCTGGTTCACTGGTTCTGACCTGCCTCGTTCACTGGACCTGATCTGTCTGGTTCACTGGACCTGATCTATCTGGTTCACTGGATCTGACCTGTCTGGTTCACTGGTTCTGACCTGTCTGGTTCACTGGTTCTGACCTGTCAGGTTCACTGGTTTTGAACTGTCTGGTTCACTGGACCTGACCTGTCTGGTTCACTGGACCTGACCTGTCTGGTTCACTGGACCTGACCTGTCTGGTTCACTGGACCTGATCTATCTGGTCCAGTGAACCTGACCTGTCTGGTTCACTGGACCAATGTGAGGATCATTTCGAGGAAAAGTTTCAAGGAATAATGCAGTAGAAAATGCACTCAATACAACAACCATGATATCAGATGATATCTAAGATTACAATGGAAAAGTAATATGGTTTAGGTACAAATATTGAGGGATTGAGTAGCACTAGATACAGTGTGAAGATAAGGCCCATGGTAGAAAACTATGAAGAGGAAATTAGGTACTTTTTGGTTTTATTTTTGAATAAGGCAAAAGTTGGACAGCTTTTCAAATCATTAGGGAGCGAGTTCCATAGACTAGGTCCCTTTATTTGCTTAGAGTGTTTACATAGATTAAGTTTGACTCTGGGGCTATCAAAGAGATATTTATGTCTGGTGTGGTTGGCATGTGTTCTATTACATCTGTCCAGGAAGAGTTTCAGAACAGGGTTTGCACTTAAAAAAAAAGGGTTTTATAAATGTAATTGACACAAGAGAATGTATGGAGTGAATTTATGTTTAGCATGTTTAGGGATTTGAACAGGGGAGCTGTGTGTTGTCTGAAAGTAGAGTTAGTTATTGTCCTGATAGCAGATTTTTGCTGGTTGATGATGGGCTTGAGGTAGTTTGCAGAGGTTGAACCCCAAGCACAGATACCATAAGTAAGATAGGGATAGATAAGTGCATAATAGAGCGAGAGGAGAGCAAAGTAGGGTACATAATGTATAATCTTAGAGGGTATACCAACTGTTTTAGAGAGCTTTTTAGTAATATGTTGTATGTGGGTGCTGAAGTTGAGGCTCTTGTCTAAGTATAGGCCAAGGAACTTTCCATCATTTTTATTGCTAATGTTAACATTATCTATCTGAAGCTGAATTGCATTTGTTGATTTGTTTCCAAATAAGATATAGTAGGTCTTTTCTATGTTTAGTGTGAGTTTGTTGGTTGACATCCACGAGTGGATTTTTTTTTTAATTCGTTGTTTACAACATTATTTAAGATGAGTGGGTTGGGGTCAGAGTAGATGAGAGTAGTATCATCAGCAAACAATATAGGTTTAAAAGCATGTTAGAGACATTAGGCAGATCATTGATGTATATAAGAAACAGGAGGGGTGTTAGGATGCTGCCCTGTGGCACCCCTACGGATAGTGGTAGAGTGGGAGAGGTTATATCATTGATGGCTACATAGTGGTGTCTGTCACTAAGAAAGGATCGTATATAGTTCAGGGCAAGGCCACGGATTCCATAATGGTGGAGTTTAAGTAAGAGGTAGTTATGCTTAACAGTATCAAAAGCCTTTCTTAGGTCAATGAAGAGTCCAATCGGAAACTCACTTTTGTCAAGGGCTGAGTAGATTAAGTCAAGCAGACTAACAATTGCTTCATTGGTACTCTTTTGGGAGCGGAAGCCAAACTGACAGGGACTTAGTATATTGAATTTTAGAAGATAGGAGTAGAGCTGTTAGTAAATAATTTTTTCAAATATTTTTGATAATATAGGTAGATTCGATATGGGTCTGTAATTATTTATGTCTGCCGTGTTACCTCCTTTATGAACTGGCGTTACTCTTGCTTTTTTAAGGATATCATGGAAGGTATGACACTCTAGGGATTTATTGAACAGCAAAGCTATGGGTGGTGCAAGGGCATGGGAGGCGCTCTTGTATACCAGCGATGGTATTTCACTAATGTTTCACTATTTCATTATATCTCTGTCTAGTTTCAGAGACAAGCACGTCACAGTTATTCCTTGGGGAGCTGAGGGCAGTCAAGGATGACAAGGAGTCATCCATTAACAATTAGCGTGTCAACTTTGGATTCATATACGCGCTCGAGTGCAAGGATTATAGCAACCAATTCTGTTTGAAGAGTGGAGACCCAGTTATTCAGACGCGCTCCACACTCATGGGAGAAGGAACCATCTCTCCCTGTCACAACAACTGCACTTCCAGCTGCACCATAGGACTGATGCAAGGATCCATCAGTGTAAATAATCTGGGAAAGGGAACGCTCTCTGACCCAAATTGGCTTAAGGCATTGTACTTTGCTTCTTGTCGAAGCAAGGCGTAGTTCTTTAATCAACTTCTTGGGTGGAAAAGAGGGGACAGCAATTTGAAAAGAGGAGATCTCCCATGGGGCAGGAAAGTGTCGTTGTCTCTCTTGGTAGAGGTGATGAATATTATACATTCTGAGCACAGTGGCGGTTTTGGTAATCCATTTGGAGGGATGCTGACCTTCAAGAACGAGGGCTTGGAGGGCTTCAGTGCAGGGGTTAGGGTGGGTTAGCCTAAGCATCTTGATACCAATGAAAGCATGCTGTTAACGCACGGGTTTGACTAACCCTGAGAGCCGAAGGCTTTTTTCTTTTAACCATAGACATGGCCTTTCATTTACAATGGTATATCATATATACACTTTCTCCTGTCCTTCATGTTGTGTGTGATGGGGTGGATGGCCCTCCTGTGAGGCCCATACCAGAACGTGGCTTTCTTAACTGATTTGGTTAGCCACAGTTGGTTTGTTTCTTGTTTTGAAGACAAAGTAATGTGTCCCGCTGAGGGGTGTGGCCGGGCAGGTTCACATCACCTGGAGATGTGTCCGGTGCTGTGTCCTGCTAGAGTACCAGGGACACACCACTCGGGGATGTGTCCTGCTAGAATACCAGGGACACACCACTCGGGGATGTGTCCGGTGCTGTGTCCTGCTAGAGTACCAGGGACACACCACTCGGGGATGTGTCCTGCTAGAATACCAGGGACACACCACTCGGGGATGTGTCCTGCTAGAATACCAGGGACACACCACTCGGGGATGTGTCCGGTGCTGTGTCCTGCTAGAGTACCAGGGACACACCACTCGGGGATGTGTCCGGTGCTGTGTCCTGCTAGAGTACCAGGGACACACCACTCGGGGATGTGTCCTGCTAGAATACCAGGGACACACCACTCGGGGATGTGTCCGGTGCTGTGTCCTGCTAGAGTACCAGGGACACACCACTCGGGGATGTGTCCGGTGCTGTGTCCTGCTAGAGTACCAGGGACACACCACTCGGGGATGTGTCCTGCTAGAATACCAGGGACACACCACTCGGGGATGTGTCCGGTGCTGTGTCCTGCTAGAGTACCAGGGACACACCACTCGGGGATGTGTCCGGTGCTGTGTCCTGCTAGAGTACCAGGGACACACCACTCGGGGATGTGTCCGGTGCTGTGTCCTGCTAGAGTACCAGGGACACACCACTCGGGGATGTGTCCGGTGCTGTGTCCTAGCTGGGGGACCAAGAACACGCCACAAAAGGATGTGTAGGGAAGTCAAACTGGCGGTGGTGGGGCTGGCTCGTGGGGCCAACCCGTTGCCTTTGTTTGATGATGTGGGGGAGGGGGGGGGGCGGTGGCTACCCCTCTTCCTCCACCACCCAGGTGGGCGGTGGTTTGGTGGGTGGCTACTTTCACGGTGTACTGCATACTTGAGCTGCTTGCTATGTGCAGCCTCGGCAAGGAAGTCGTAGTTTTCTCTCAGATAATACTTAGTCCGACCACATACAGTAAACTCAAGAGTCCCAGTTGTTATTATAGTCTGGAAGCATCTCCATCAGTCGCTTTACATCAACCTCCATTATGATTTAAAGTCTCGTTGATGATGCCCTTCTGTTTTTTTTTTTTTATTCGTGCACACTAGGAGGTCAATAGTCCTGTAGATCCAACATATTTCATAACCTGACCATTTCAGTGACAACAGCAGTAAGGAGATGTTCCCCTGCAACTCTGCATGCTTTCCTCTCACCAGGAATAACTTTAAATCAAACGAGGTGACTTCATTAGCCCGTGGAAATATTACCTTTGAATAATGTAACTACTGGTAGGTAGTTACATTACAGGTCTTTCAACCTGGTCATATTCACACACACTCATATGGGCTGCTCCTAGCTTATTTGTCGCGCAGAATATTATGGAAACTCCAACTCTTAGACCAGCCCGTCCTCCTAAGTCTTAGACCAGCCCGTCCTCCTAAGTCTTAGACCAGCCCGTCCTCCTAAGTCTTAGACCAGCCCGTCCTCCTAAGTCTTAGACCAGCCCGTCCTCCTAAGTCTTAGACCAGCCCGTCCTCCTAAGTCTTAGACCAGCCCGTCCTCCTAAGTCTTAGACCAGCCCGTCCTCCTAAGGTTTCCCAACGTCATGAAAACGGTCAATTTAAAGTGTGTTCTCCTAACCTACAAGAGGACCCAAAACAGAAAACGGGACAGTACGTTACTTTCGCCAGCCGCTTCCATTTTTTTTAGTACGACAGTTTTTGGCTTTAGGTAACGCATGCGAGGGAAAAGCGACTATTTTTTTTGTAGGACAGGTTCCTTAGACTCCCACATGGATATATGTCACAAAGACTGACGTTCCATGATTCCTCACACGAAGAAGAGAGTTAATTTCAAATTTGACAACTGTGGGCTGCATCACGTCATAGAGTGGGTGAAGGAAGGGCGGAGAGGTGTCCTGGTTCCCATCCCATGGTTCCCATCCCATGGTTCCCATCCCATGGTTCCCATCCCATGGTTCCCATCCCATGGTTCCCATCCCATGGTTCCCATCCCATGGTTCCCATCCCATGGTTCCACACTTACAACGTAGATACAGTAAGTTTTACCTGTTGTAAATCTAGAGAATCTCAATGGGTTATGATGGGGCCAAGTTCGATGAAAAGGTTCTATTCTCTGGGTGTGAACTTTGAATTTTACGTTACGTGTTACGTTTTACGTTTACGTGAACGTTAGAACTTTTTCTAAGGAAAATCCTCGCTGTCGCGGTGATAGGCTAATTGTTCACTAATTGTGTCTTCTTCCCTCGTGAGATTATTAATGCTCACAGAGTTGGAAACAGACGCATCTGTCACTGATCCACCTGCTAGGCCCTGCTCCTGGGTGACAGATCAACCTGCTGGACCCTGCTCCCGGGTGACAGATCAACCTGCTGGACCTGCTCCTGGGTGACAGATCCACCTGCTGGACCCTGCTCCCGGGTGACAGATCCACCTGCTGGACCTGCTCCCGGGTGACAGATCAACCTGCTGGACCCGCTCCCGGGTGACAGATCCACCTGCTGGACCCTGCTCCCGGGTGACAGATCAACCTGCTGGACCCGCTCCCGGGTGACAGATCCACCTGCTAGACCCGCTCCCGGGTGACAGATCCACCTGCTGGACCCTGCTCCCGGGTGACAGATCCACCTGCTGGACCTGCTCCCGGGTGACAGATCCACCTGCTGGACCCTGCTCCTGGGTGACAGATCAACCTGCTGGACCCGCTCCCGGGTGACAGATCCACCTGCTAGACCCGCTCCCGGGTGACAGATCAACCTGCTGGACCCGCTCCTGGGTGACAGATCCACCTGCTGGACCCTGCTCCCGGGTGACAGATCAACCTGCTGGACCCGCTCCCGGGTGACAGATCCACCTGCTAGACCCGCTCCCGGGTGACAGATCCACCTGCTGGACCCGCTCCCGGGTGACAGATCCACCTGCTGGACCCGCTCCCGGGTGACAGATCCACCTGCTGGACCCGCTCCCGGGTGACAGATCAACCTGCTGGACCCTGCTCCTGGGTGACAGATCCACCTGCTGGACCCTGCTCCTGGGTGACAGATCCACCTGCTGGACCCTGCTCCTGGGTGACAGATCCACCTGTTGGACCCTGTTCCTGGGTGACAGATCCACCTGCTGGACCCGCTCCCGGGTGACAGATCCACCTGCTGGACCCGCTCCCGGGTGACAGATCCACCTGCTGGACCGGCTCCCGGGTGACAGATCCACCTGCTGGACCCTGCTCCCGGGTGACAGATCCACCTGCTGGACCCTGCTCCTGGGTGACAGATCCACCTGCTGGACCCTGTTCCTGGGTGACAGATCCACCTGCTGGACCCTGCTCCCGGGTGACAGATCCACCTGCTGGACCTGCTCCCGGGTGACAGATCCACCTGCTGGACCCTGCTCCCGGGTGACAGATCCACCTGCTGGACCTGCTCCCGGGTGACAGATCCACCTGCTGGACCTGCTCCCGGGTGACAGATCCACCTGCTGGACCCTGCTCCCGGGTGACAGATCCACCTGCTGGACCTGCTCCCGGGTGACAGATCCACCTGCTGGACCCTGCTCCCGGGTGACAGATCCACCTGCTGGACCCTGCTCCCGGGTGACAGATCCATCTGCTGGACCTGCTCCCGGGTGACAGATCCACCTGCTGGACCCTGCTCCCGGGTGACAGATCCACCTGCTGGACCCTGCTCCCGGGTGACAGATCCACCTGCTGGACCCTGCTCCTGAGTGACAGATCCACCTGCTGGACCCTGCTCCTGGGTGACAGATCCACCTGCTGGACCCTGCTCCCGGGTGACAGATCCACCTGCTGGACCCTGCTCCTGGGTGACAGATCCACCTGCTGGACCCTGCTCCCGGGTGACATCCACCTGCTGGACCCTGCTCCTGGGTGACAGATCCACCTGCTGGACCCTGCTCCCGGGTGACAGATCCACCTGCTGGACCCTGCTCCTGGGTGACAGATCCACCTGCTGGACCCTGCTCCCGGGTGACAGATCAACCTGCTGGACCCTGCTCCTGGGTGACAGATCAACCTGCTGGACCTGCTCCTGGGTGACAGATCCACCTGCTGGACCCTGCTCCTGGGTGACAGATCCACCTGCTGGACCCTGCTCCCGGGTGACAGATCCACCTGCTGGACCTGCTCCCGGGTGACAGATCAACCTGCTGGACCTGCTCCCGGGTGACAGATCCACCTGCTGGACCCTGCTCCTGGGTGACAGATCCACCTGCTGGACCTGCTCCCGGGTGACAGATCCACCTGCTGGACCCTGCTCCCGGGTGACAGATGCTGAATATTCTTGGCTTCGACAAGAAAAAATCTGTCCAAGGTCAGCCATCACCCGACTTTTTGACTGTTGTTTTCTGAAGTCCTGCAAAGATAAATCTTAGATAAGGTTTAACCTTAGATAGGGTAAGGGTAGATAAGGTCAACCTTAGATAGTTCTGTATAGATAAGCTCCTTAGAATAAGATCTCTCCCGTGCTCCTCAAGCACACACATAAAGATCGCTATAGTGTCCTAACTAGTCTCGTACCATCTCGTGAGCTCCAATTGGTCGAAGACTCTTAAGTACTTAGAGCTGTGAGGATGAGTACACCATCTTCTCATGACCTCTAGGCATAAATGTGACTCATACGTCAGGCTGCGAGCAGCCGCGTCTAACAGCCTGGTTGATCAGTCCAGCAACCAGGAGGCCTGGTCGACGACCGGGCCGCGGGGACACTAAGCCCCGGAAGCACCTCAAGGTAGCCTCAAGGTAGGTAAGTAGGGGGTAGTAACTAACACTAAGAGGGGTGGGGGGGGGGGGGACTCATTGATGAGTGACCTCTGGGGTCAATTCCCATTTGCCCTCATAGGTCACGTGATGAAAGAATCATCGTTGCATCATGACGTCATAGATACACTAAGTCCCATCTTGTTCTACTAGAACATTCCATAGAATTATATGTAAGAGTAACAAGATGAAAGACTCCATTCTCGAAAGGGAGACATCCTTTGTTTCCTGGAGTTTCTTTCACCCTATGCCCCTGTTACCTAGCAGTAAAATAGGTACCTGGGTGTTAGTCAGCTGTCACGGGCTGCTTCCTGCCACTGCCACAGGCTGGGCGAGACCCACTGTGACTCCCAGAGGAGGCCGAGTGAGCGTAATAATGCAGGTACAATAACACTATCCTCCTGTGGCTGCTGCTACAGGTGTGTGGCTGGTGTTGCGGGTGTGTGGCTGCTGCTGCTGCTGCAGGTGTGTGGCTGGTGCTGCTGCAGGTGTGTGGTGTACGTGGCTGGCAAACATTCAGTGACCCGGGTTGTAATGGCTTCCTATCGACTGAGAACGACTTAGTTATCATTCCCGGGATCAGTATGAAGCATCACGTAATGACTTGATATGGTAATGGGCGGCGGAGGCTGCTCCAACACCACCAATATCTCCAGCTTCACCAGCCACTCAGACCCGCGGGTATAGTCAGGTTCCTCAACCCGCTTCACCAGCCACTCAGACCCGCGGGTATAGTCAGGTTCCTTAACCCGCTTCACCAGCCACTCAGACCCGCGGGTATAGTCAGGTTCCTTAACCCGCTTCACCAGCCACTCAGACCCGCGGGTATAGTCAGGTTCCTTAACCCGCTTCACCAGCCACTCAGACCCGCGGGTATAGTCAGCTTCCTTAACCCGCTTCACCAGCCACTCAGACCCGCGGGTATAGTCAGGTTCCTTAACCCGCTTCACCAGCCACTCAGACCCGCGGGTATAGTCAGGTTCCTTAACCCGCTTCACCAGCCACTCAGACCCGCGGGTATAGTCAGGTTCCTTAACCCGCTTCACCAGCCACTCAGACCCGCGGGTATAGTCAGCTTCCTTAACCCGCTTCACCAGCCACTCAGACCCGCGGGTATAGTCAGGTTCCTTAACCCGCTTCACCAGCCACTCAGACCCGCGGGTATAGTCAGCTTCCTCAACCCGCTTCACCAGCCACTCAGACCCGCGGGTATAGTCAGCTTCCTTAACCCGCTTCACCAGCCACTCAGACCCGCGGGTATAGTCAGGTTCCTTAACCCGCTTCACCAGCCACTCAGACCCGCGGGTATAGTCAGCTTCCTCAACCCGCTTCACCAGCCACTCAGACCCGCGGGTATAGTCAGCTTCCTCAACCCGCTTCACCAGCCACTCAGACCCGCGGGTATAGTCAGCTTCCTCAACCCGCTTCACCCTGCCGCTTCACCACCTGTTTCTCACGAAATAAAAGATAGGTTTGCCTTATATTGCATTTATTTTAAAGTGTAGATGGTTTAATGGCTTCTGAGAACTTAAATTAATACAAAATTGTTCCGTGGAGGTGGGCGGGAGCACAGGAGGGTGTGGGTGTGTGGGTGGGGGGAGGTGGTGGGTGTGTGGGTGTGTGGGTGGGGGGAGGTGGTGGGTGTGGGGGTGTGTGGGTGGGGGGAGGTGGTGGGGGTGTGGGGGCGGTGGCGGGGCTCCACACTGAAGGACCGGCCGCAGTACACGCAGGCCAAACCTTGCCTTACTTGCAAAGTTCTACTCTTATCGTATATTTTATATGCGAGCTTGTGTGTGTGTGTGTATTTACTATTTGTATTTGCTATTTGTCCCTACAGAATCGAGCTATTAGCTCTTGGACCCGATCTTTTCTAACCCATCTTTTTTCCTTTTATTATAACTACTGCATATGTTTTTCTCTAACACACACACACACACACACACACACACACACACACACACACACACACACACACACACACGCACACGCACACGCACACGCACAAACACACACACACACACAAAACTGTACACCAGTTGATTGACAGTTAAGAGGCGGGACCAAAGAGCCACAGCTCAATCCCCGCAAGCACAAATAGGTGGGTACACACATATACATCCACAGGAAGCAGCCCGTAGCAGCTGTCTTAACTCGCAGGTACTTATTTTACTGCTAGGTGAACAAGGGAATCAGGTGAAAGAAACTCTGTTCATTGTTTCTGGCTCGGCCAGGAATCGAACCCGGGCTTTTAGGACTACGACCACTCAGCAGCCCGTCCTCTAAACAAAGGCCCAAAGTCCATTCCATACACCCGCCAAACCCCCTGTTCACACTCACACGCATTCGTGTGTGTGTGTGTGTGTGTGTGTGTGTGTGTGTGTGTGTGTGTGTGTGTGTGTGTGTGTGTGTGTGTGTTTGTGTGTGTACTCACCTAATTGTGCTTGCGGGGGTTGAGCTTTGGCTCTTGTGTGTGTGTGTGTGTACTCACCTAGTTGTGCTTGCGGGGGTTGAGCTCTGGCTCTTTGGTCCCGCCTCTCAACTGTCAATCAACAGGTGTACAGGTTCCTGAGCCTATTGGGCTCTATCATATCTACACTTGAAACTGTGTATGGAGTCAGCCTCCACCACATTGCTTCCTAATGCATTCCATTTGTCAACCACTCTCACACTAAAAAAGTTCTTTCTAATATCTCTGTGGCTCATTTGGGCACTCAGTTTCCACCTGTGTCCCCTAGTGCGTGTGCCCCTTGTGTCAAATAGCCTATCTTTATCAACCCTGTCGATTCCCTTGAGAATCTTGAATGTGGTGATCATGTCCCCCCTAACTCTTCTGTCTTCCAACGAAGTGAGGTTCAATTCCCGTAGTCTCTCCTCGTAGCTCATACCTCTCAGCTCGGGTACTAGTCTGGTGGCAAACCTTTGAACCTTTTCCAGTTTAGTCTTATGCTTGACTAGATATGGACTCCATGCTGGACTCCATGTGTGTGTGTGTGTGTGTGTGTGTGTGTGTGTGTGTGTGTGTGTGTGTGTGTGTGTGTGTGTGTGTGTGTGTGTGTGTGTGTGTGTGTGTGTGTGTGTGTGTGTGTGTGTGTGTGTGTGTGTGTGTGTGTGTGTGTGTGTGTGTGTGTGTGTGTGTGTGAACGTGCGTGCGTCGCGTGCGTGTGTCCCCCCCCCCCTACATCCGTCCATACTGTAAGCATTCGGTCAATATTAAACGAAATCCAACCAAATTTGGCACGAAGAAAGACGATGAAGTGAGAATACTGAGTCTAGGGAGACCCCGTGGAGGGTGGCGAGGGTGGTGAAGTTCCTCACTGCATACCAACGTTGACTAGTGAGGACTGTCATCCTGGCTGAGGACTGTCATCCTGGCTGAGGACTGTCATCATGGCTGAGGACTGTCATCCTGGCTGAGGACTGTCATCCTGGCTGAGGACTGTCATCCTGGCTGAGGACTGTCATCATGGCTGAGGACTGTCATCCTGGCTGAGGACTGTCATCCTGGCTGAGGACTGTCATCATGGCTGAGGACTGTCATCATGGCTGAGGACGCCACACACACACACACACACACACACACACACACACACACACACACACACACACACACACCACCTCTTAACCTCCAGGTTAAATATGGTGAATACAAACCACCGATAATCTCCTCATGAACGCAGCAGGAATTGCTTCCTTTTTTTAGCCAAACCAATTTAGAAATAGCCAAATAAAGGCTCTTAATTGCGGCACCTGGTGTCGGCACGCATGCAGGTGGGCAGATGTCTGTGTGTATTGTCGGATGGTAATATCCAAGAAACAATGGGCAGAGTTTCTTTCACCCTATGCCCCTGTTACCTAGCAGTGTAAAATGGGTACCTGGGTGTTAGTCAGCTGTCACGGGCTGCTACCTGGGGGTGGAGGCCTGGTCGAGGACCGGGCCGCGGGGACACTAAAAAGCCCCGAAATCATCTCAAGATAACCTCAAGATCCATCTGGGGCCAGATTCACGAAAGCAGTCACGCAAGCACTTATGAACGTGTACATCTTTCCTCAATCTTTGGCGGCTTTGGTTACATTTATTAAACAGTTTACAAGCATGAAAACTTCCCATTCAACTGTTGTTATTGTTATAAACAGCCTCCTGGTGCTTCGGAGCTCATTAACTGTTTAATAATTGGAAACAAAGCCGCCAAAGATTGAGAAAAGATGTACAGGTTCGTAAGTGCTTGCGTAAGTGCTTTCGTGAATCTGGCTCCTGTATATTTGTCTCATTGCCATTGTCTGGAAATATCTCAAGTCAGTCAAATATTCTAGACAACAATGTATGTTTCTTTGCGCGATAGCTCTGTGGTCCAGCCCACTAACAGAAGTGATAGTACTTATAGTGACTATTTGGGTGAAAGTACAGTCGAGGAAAAGTAGTACTTTCACCCCCCCCCCGTCCAGTTACTTGGAAAGTGGAGAATAGGAACGTCGCTTTTGTTGTTGTTGTCGTAGTAGTTAGTGGGTTAGATTATGAATGGATAGACACTTTGTAACGACGAGTCCCATTGGTCAGAACACCACCACACACACACACACACACACTCACACACACACACACACACACACACACACACACACACACACACACACACACACACACACACACACACGCACACACACACTCACACACACACACTCTCACACACACACACACACACACACACACACACACACACACACACACACACGCACACACACACACACACACACACACACACGCACACACACACACACACTCTCACACACACATACACACACACACACACACACACACACACACACACACACACACACACACACACACACACACACACACTCTCACACACACATACACACACACACACACACACACTCTGGCCAACATACGAACGGCATTCAGAAACTTGTGTAAAGAATCATTCAGAACTTTGTATACCACATATGTCAGGCCAATCCTGGAGTATGCAGCCCCAGCATGGAGACCATATCTAGTCAAGGATAAGACTAAACTGGAAAAGGTTCAAAGGTTTGCCACCAGACTAGTACCCGAGCTGAGAGGTATGAGCTACGAGGAGAGACTACGGGAATTAAACCTCACTTCGCTGGAAGACAGAAGAGTTAGGGGGGACATGATCACCACATTCAAGATTCTGAAGGGGATTGATAGGGTAGATAAAGACAGTCTATTTAACACAAGGGGAACACGCACAAGGGGGCACAGGTGGAAACTGAGTTCCCAAATGAGCCACAGAGATATTAGAAAGAACTTTTTTAGTGTCAGAGTGGTTGACAAATGGAATGCATAAGGGGGTGATGTGGTGGAGGCTCACTCCATACACAGTTTCAAGTGAAGATATGACAGAGCCCGATAGGCTCAGGAATCTGTACACCTGTTGATTGACGGTTGAGAGGCGGGACCAAAGAGCCAGAGCTCAACCCCCGCAAACACAACTAGGTGAGTACAACTAGGTGAGTACACACACACACACTCTCACACAAACATACACACACACACACTCACACACACACACTCACACACACACACACACACACACACACACACACACACACACACACACACACACACACACACACACACTCTCACAAGAATTGCATTTAAATACATGGATGGCGATATACTAAAGAAATTGTTCATGACTTTTGTTAGGCCAAAGCTAGAATATGCAGTTGTTGTGTGGTGCCCATATCTTAAGAAGCACATCAACAAACTGGAAAAGGTGCAAAGACATGCTACGAAGTGGCTCCCAGAACTGAAGGGCAAGAGCTACGAGGAGAGGTTGGAAGCATTAAACATGCCAAAACTAGAAGACAGAAGAAAAAGAGGTGATATGATCACTACATACAAAATAGTAACGGGAATTGATAAAATCGACAGGGAAGATTTCCTGAGACCTGGCACTTCAAGAACAAGAGGTCATAGATTTAAACTAGCTAAACACAGATGCCGAAGAAATATAAGAAAATTCACCTTCGCAAATAGAATGGTAGACGGTTGGAACAAGTTAAGTGAGAAGGTGGTGGAGGCCAAGACCGTCAGTAGTTTCAAAGCGTTATATGACAAAGAGTGCTGGGAAGACGGGACACCACGAGCGTAGCTCTCATCCTGTAACTACACTTAGGTAATTACACTTAGGTAATTACACACATACACACACACACACACACACACACACTCTCACACACACATACACACACACACACTCACACACACACACTCTCACACACACACACACACACACACACACACACACACACACACACACACACACACACACACACACACACAGGTGTATATACACCACACGGCTATAGAAAGAAAAATAGTGTAGAACAGTGAATACAAATTAATAGATGTAGATTAGGGAAAAGGGAGAGATATGGCTCTTTTTTTGTGCTTAAAGAGTTTATTGATCTTTTATGTAACTTATATAACGTATGATAGTTTTACGTATTGGCACGTGACTGTGGCGGCCCAGGATGTGACGTCATACACAGAACCCCCCCCCCCCTCCCCCCCTCCCCCCCCTCCCCCCCGCACCTCAGTCAACATCAACACACAAAACGCTTTGGATAGTTAAAAATGGATTGTAAACACATTTGCAAAAATAGTTGATATACTTTATACGAATAATTCACTTTGACGGGGGACAGGAAGCCAGAGTGTATTCATACACGTTTGGTTTTTATAGAGGTCCCTTTCCCCCCCCCCCCCCACCTCCCAAGGTCGAATTACTGACCCCGCCCAGGATGCAACCCCACAACAAGCTGACTAACACCTGAGTACCTACTTACTGCTAGGTGAACAGAGGCATTAGGTGAAAGGAAGTGTGCCCAACCATTTCTGTCCCGCCTGAGGCTCAGTTACTGACACAGAAAGATGATACTTGCAGCACCTCTGGCTATTGATACACTACACCTAAACGCGTACGAACATAACATACAAAAGGATATGTATACACACTTTCCCTCTTCATACAGGTATACACAGCCACAATCTTTATGGGTGCCAGAGTTACAGAGCGCCTATGGAGGCCGCAGTAGTGAGGAGGAAGCTTGGGGGAGCAGTTGTTGGTGGAGGCAGCGGGGCCTCTTGTGTCAGGGTCTTATCAAACGTGTTCAGTCTCAACAGGACCCTTACACTGTTCAGTCTCAACAGGACCCTTACACTGCCATGACTTAGCAGACGGAAACCGTCCCTACCCAAGTTTTCACTTACTGTCTGGACCAAACGTCTTCAACACCTGCGGTCAGGTGTTGAACCTCTCTGCTTGACGATAGATCCTGTACATCATCAGTCCTGCTACCTCTTAGTGTCCACTCTTCTTAAATCAGATTATTCTGATCTCATTGAGGTCCTCCCTTATTCCTTTATTAGATCAGAGCTTTGATCTGAGATGATAGGTGATGAATGTTAATGATGAATTCATTATCATCATTCTTTAGTATCTTGCGATGATTTCTGGGTTCAACGTCCTCGCGGCCCGTTCGTCGACCAGGCCTCCTGGTTGCTGGACTGGTCAACCAGGCTATTGGACGCGGCTGCTCGCAGCCTGACGTATGAGTCACAGCCTGGTTGATCAGGTATCCTTTGGAGGTGTTAATCGAGTTCTCTCTTGAACACTGTGAGGGGGCCGGAGTATGTGATGTATAACATACTTCAATATATTATTCTTTAATATAGCAGAGTATAGCCTGAAACTAGCTTATTTATGTACCCAAACTGCATCCATAGATCATAAGAGAGAAAAATGGGGACATGTGCAAACACTTATTTTTTGTTTATTTTAAAAAGTTAAACTATTGCTGACATAAAATGATGCAAACCATAAGTAACTTGCAACAATCACCGGGAATACTTCAGGCCTGAGTCCCCGTGCAGGCCGCCGCCACCTTACCACTACACTCACCAGAGCGCTACGACCCTCAGCACGGCAGCGTTCACGTACAACACGGCAGCGTTCATGTACAACACGGCAGCGTTCACGTACAACACGGCAGCGTTCATGTACAACACGGCAGCGTTCATGTACAACACGGCAGCGTTCATGTACAACACGGCAGCGTTCACGTACAACACGGCAGCGTTCACGTACAACACGGCAGCGTTCATGTACAACACGGCAGCGTTCATGTACAACACGGCAGCGTTCACGTACAACACGGCAGCGTTCACGTACAACACGGCAGCGTTCATGTACAACACGGCAGCGTTCATGTACAACACGGCAGCATTCACGTACAACACGGCAGCATTCACGTACAACACGGCAGCGTTCACGTACAACACGGCAGCGTTCACGTACAACACGGCATCGTTCATGTACAACACGGCAGCGTTCACGTACAACACGGCAGCGTTCACGTACAACACGGCATCGTTCATGTACAACACGGCAGCGTTCACGTACAACACGGCAGCGTTCATGTACAACACGGCAGCGTTCACGTACAACACGGCAGCGTTCATGTACAACACGGCAGCGTTCACGTACAACACGGCAGCGTTCATGTACAACACGGCAGCGTTCACGTACAACACGGCAGCGTTCATGTACAACACGGCAGCGTTCACGTACAACACGGCAGCGTTCATGTACAACACGGCAGCGTTCACGTACAACACGGCAGCGTTCATGTACAACACGGCAGCGTTCATGTACAACACGGCAGCGTTCATGTACAACACGGCAGCGTTCATGTACAACACGGCAGCGTTCACGTACAACACGGCAGCGTTCATGTACAACACGGCAGCGTTCATGTACAACACGGCAGCGTTCACGTACAACACGGCAGCGTTCATGTACAACACGGCAGCGTTCACGTACAACACGGCATCGTTCATGTACAACACGGCAGAGTTCACGTACAACACGGCAGCGTTCACGTACAACACGGCAGCGTTCATGTACAACACGGCTGCGTTCATGTACAACACGGCAGCGTTCATGTACAACACGGCAGCGTTCATGTACAACACGGCAGCGTTCACGTACAACACGGCAGCGTTCATGTACAACACGGCAGCGTTCATGTACAACACGGCAGCGTTCATGTACAACACGGCAGCGTTCACGTACAACACGGCAGCGTTCATGTACAACACGGCAGCGTTCACGTACAACACGGCAGCGTTCATGTACAACACGGCAGCGTTCACGTACAACACGGCAGCGTTCACGTACAACACGGCAGCGTTCACGTACAACACGGCAGCGTTCACGTACAACACGGCAGCGTTCATGTACAACACGGCAGCGTTCATGTACCCAGTCACCAGATGTATACATTCACCTCGTACCCTTCTAACCGAAGCTGGACCAACAGCACTTCTCCTGGTGTTACCCAGTGTTCTGTCCTGGGATAGTCCACTTGCCGTGTTTATACCACTCCACTACAGCAGGAGCAAGTGCTGAGCGGCTGATGGTCACACTAAATCATCAATTGACAATTTGTTTAGCAAAATATCCCAGCCTTGGTGTCGTTTGAGACACCTCAACCAGACCTGATCAACCAGGCTGTGACTCATACGTCAGGCTGCGAGCAGCCGCGTCTAACAGCCTGGTTGATCAGTCCAGCAACCAGGTGGTCGACGACCGGGCCGCGGGGACACTAAGCCCCGGAAGCACCTCAAGGTAGCCTCAAGGTAGTCAAGTTCGAACACTTCAACGAACGGTAAATGTTATATTAATACACTTCGCACCAACATATTGCCACAATAGATCTCCTCGAATACAGTTCCTATAAATTAATGGTATAATCATCACAGGACGATTACGTCACGTCACTTTGACACTTTGACAAAGTGACAAAGACGTCACTTTGCCTATACAATCCTCCTCCAAGGCAACTTTGTCACTCTTAAAGTCATTTTGAAGTGTTTTCGGTCACTCAGCGGCTCCCTTCACCGAGCCTACGGCTCTAACACTCGGCCAACTTCTCATGACCATCTATTTTAATTGTCACAGATTCATCAAGTTTTCAGAATAGTGAGTCCTAGAGACTCCCACTCTCCCCAAGCGAGGACGATGTTTCTCTCCGCCCGTACTCACACCTCCACGACACACTCATCGATGTCTCACTCACACTTTATGTTGTTGATGTTTTAGATTCAGCCACTCGGAATAAAAAGTTGCAAGTAGCACGGCCTATGGTGAACCCGTAGTGGACTTACCTGACACAGGAGCGGGGCTGTAACTGTCACACTTTAGTCAACCATTATGAGAGTCGTTCGTCAGTAGAACTTCTCCTTTTCACCGGAAACTTGATTCAGTCCTTAAAAAGTAGACTTGGCATTTGTCCCTATGTGATGCTGATCCTTCTTCCCGTGGCACTTACATTGTGAGTCTTGCGGCAGCGTTCATCTCGTCGATGATAACACTATATTCAGTCAGGTCCTCCTAAAAAGTCCTGGAGTCCCGGTGGCTATATAAGCAGATGGAAAACGGGGGTCCGTCCTCACAGCAAATCCATTACCATTACACTCAGACCACCTGGATACTTATCTACATATTTGTGATGATCTGAAAGTATGCACTATGCATACTTTCAGATCATCTGGAGCTGCATACCTGGAGTATGGAGCTCCAGCCTGGAGTCCATACCTAGTTAAATCCTAGGCAAAGTTAGAGAAAATTCAGAGGTATGCCACCAGACTAGTCCCAGAACTGAGAGGTATGGGCTACGAGGAAAGGCTACGCGAGTTAAACCTCACGTTCCTGGAAGACAAAAGAGTAAGGGGAGACATGATCACCACCTACAAAATTCTGAGGGGAATTGACAGGGTGGACAAACTATTTAGCACAAGTGGAACACGAACAAGGGGCCACAGGTGGAAACTTAGTACCCAAATGAGCCACATAGACATAGGAAAGAATTTGTTCAGTGTCAGAGTAGTTAACAAATGGAATGCACTAGGCACTGATGTGGTGGAGGCTGACTCCATACACAGTTTCAAATGTATATATGATAGAGCCCAGTAGGCTCAAGAACCTATACACCAGTTGATTGACAATTGAGAGGCGGGACCAGAGAGCCAAAGCTCAACCCCCGCAAGCAAAACAAGTGAGTGAGTACATACAAGTGCTACAGGACACTAGTCAGTGAAACATAAACATTAGGAAAAAATCACAAGAGTGATGACCTTAATATTTCTGCCCCAGACCGTGTTTACACTCCACAAAGTAAACTGCTCACATGTGAGGTTAAGTCACCTGGGACCCGGGATGAGCACCGGCCTCCTCTTGACATACTCCCTCACCATTTCTGGTGTCACCTCTCCTCGATGATATTACAGTTTCGATTATTTTTTTAATATAAAGTACACTATTATTTTTTATAACCAGTTTTTTTATATATTCCTGCAAGTTTCTTCGTCGAATCTACAAATTTTCGGAAGAAAGCCCCAGTTTGTATTTATCGTGATATTTACGTAGCAGGATTAAGGAACCAGGTACGTCATGTGCATAGTGCTCCTGGCTGTCTGGGTTCGAATCCTTCTGGGGTGTGGAGTTTTCAGTTATATATATATATATATATATATATATATATATATATATATATATATATATATATATATATATATATGATATATATGTCGTACCTAGTAGCCAGAACGCACTTCTCAGCCTACTATGCAAGGCCCGATTTGCCTAATAAGCCAAGTTTTCTTGAATTAATATATTTTCTCTAATTTTTTTCTTATGAAATGATAAAGCTACCCATTTCATTATGTATGAGGTCAATTTTTTTATTGGAGTTAAAATTAACGTAGATATATGACCGAACCTAACCAACCCTACCTAACCTAACCTAACCTATCTTTATAGGTTAGGTTAGGTAAGGTAGCTGGAAAAGTTAGGTTAGGTTAGGTAGGTTAGGTAGCCGAAAAACAATTAATTCATGAAAACTTGGCTTATTAGGCAAATCGGGCCTTGCATAGTAGGCTGAGAAGTGCGTTCTGGCTACTAGGTACGACATATATATATATATATATATATATATATATATATATATATATATATATATATATATATATATATATATATATATATATATATATATAACCTTCTAACTGCCTAACCTATAACTTCTGCCTAACCTATAACTTCTACCTGCCCACTTACATCAGCTGGCAGGTGTACATGATCCCAATTTTACACGCTGTGCCACAGAGTGGGCCTCTCGTGCAGGCCAATCACCTCAACCACCATCCCCAAAAGCCCACAAGCAATCCAGCTGGGATGGCCCCATTGTAGACCAAGTTGCTGCAGAGTGCCTGTGTGCTGCAACAACACAACATGACATTGCTCGCCTCACAGCAGTAGCAGCACCGCATGCAGGGGATTTCCTGTTAGCAACCCCAATGTCGGCAACTGGCACGCGTCTCACACCACACGCCCTCCGAATTGCTGTGGCCCTCCGCCTTGCTGCCCCAATCCACACCAGATATAGGTGTATTTGCGGCGAGGTGGTGGCTGACAGGTACGGCCACCATGGCCTACTCTGCCAAAGCACAGGGGGATGGCACTCGAGGCACAGTGAAGTTAACGACATCATTAAGAGGAGCCTCACCACAGCTGGATGCCCAGCTGAAAGAGAGCCCCGTTACCTAACGCCCCGTAACTCTGATGCTCTTATTGGTCGCCCGGATGGTATCACAGTGAACCCCTGGAAGAATGGCAAGCAGTTGGTATGGGACTACACGTGCGTATCAACCCTGGCTAACACCTACATTAACCTCAGTGTTGCACAACCAGGTGGCGCTGCCACCCACAGGGAAGCAGCCAAATCCCGTAAGTATAGAGAACTGGATCACCACTACAATTTTGTCCCCATTGCTTCTGAGACGCTCGGCGCCTGGGGTAAAAGTGCTACTAGTTTTTTTGAAGGAACTGGGTTCTAGGCTCATTGAAACAACAAGGGACCCAAGAGCTGCAAGCTTTCTTTTCCAGCGCCTCAGCGTGGCGATACAGAGGGGAAATGCGCACTGCATCCAGGGTTCCTGCCCGCCATCTGAGGAGCTGGAGGAACTCGACAACCTATGATAACCATCTTTGTAACCCATATGTAACTCCTTTATTGTAACAAAGTTCAAATAAAGTAAATATATATGTGTACATACAAAAGAATGGGGGTGGTAGAAGATAATATTAGTGTTCAGTGAGAAACCACAAGGTCTCCTCTGAATACTTTTTATTTTCTTCTCCGAGGCTATGGGTCCCCACATTGGCACCAGAGGTGGTACCCTCACTTAAAAAAAAAAAAAAATATATATATATATATATATATATATATATATATATATATATATATATATATATATATATATATATATATATTAATGTGCGTCTGGAGTTTTTCTTTTTTATGTGACAAGAATTTTATTTCGTTGAATAAAAAAATACGGGTGGTTGAGGGTATTGACACAGCGCGCGTCTCGTGTCTAATGTGGAAACCCGACACAAGTACTTCAGGGTGGTGCCAAACATGGGGGAGAGTGAACTCCACCCACGACCCCCTGTACCTGGGGGGTGGGGGGGGGGTCACGACCCCATACATAGTATCACCACTGTCTCCTGGTCTCCACAGAGGTCACGACCTATCCGCAGGGTGCAGTCGCACCTCCACAGATCTCCAGTATCAGCTAATGATACTGGTAATGGCTCCAAAGGGTCACTACTTACGGGCTATTCATGCCCGTGCCACCTTTTGGGTGGCTTAATCTTCATCAATCAATCAAATCCTGGTCTCCACAGCTCCCTCATTACCAGGGAGACCACCGGAGTCTACCTCGCCTGGTCTCCTGTGTGGTACTAAATCTCACAACCCAAGGAAGGAGCAGATGGGATATGATCACAACATACAAGATACTGGCGGGAATTGATTAGGTGGACAAGGACAGCTTCTTCATTTTGACAGAACGTAAAGTAACAAGTCACAGGTGGAAGCTGGGAACGTAAATGAGCCGACATAAGTGTGCGTGAGGACGTAGGGTCAAGAAGTACTCGTACCCTTTACGGGCGGTCAACAACGTACTGAAAGAAGACGTTGAAGAAGCCACCTCCGTCCACAAGTTTAAGGCCAGATTCAACAAAAAATTTGAATGTCAGAATACCTTATTTGTAACACAACAAGTACAACTAGGGTAGTTGACGCAGTTAAGTACCTCCTATGATCTCCCCAACCTCATCTCTCGCATAACACATAGTATTTTGGCGTAAAAATCTCCAAACGACAGAGACAGGTGTATCAAAAATCCTCACGGCTCGCAAACATTGCCGTGATGTCCCGTTTTCCCATTCGGTGTGTCCTCTGTTAGGTTAGGTTCGGGTACATCAGTTTAGTGACGTTGTGAAGGCTGGAGAGGACAGGTAGCACACACTACAACCCAGGCTGCCTAGGGTGTCTCGTGTGTGTACCTCCTGTGTGTACCTCCTGTGTGTACTTCCTGTGTGTACCTCCTGTGTGTACCTCCTGTGTGTACTTCCTGCGTGTACTTCCTGTGTGTACCTCCTGTGTGTACCTCCTATGTACTTCCTGTGTGTACCTCTCTGTGTGTACCTCCTGTGTGTACTTCCTGTGTGTACCTCCTATGTACTTCCTGTGTGTACCTCTCTGTGTGTACCTCCTGTGTGTACTTCCTGTGTGTACCTCCTGTGTGTACCTCCTGTGTGTACCTCCTGTGTTTACTTCCTGTGTGCACCTATGCACTTCCTGTGTGTACCTCTCTGTGTGTACCTCCTGTGTGTACTTCCTGTGTGTACCTCCTGTGTACTTCCTGTGTACCACTCTGTGACAGGGTGCTTGACAGCTGGGTGGACAGCGCTTCGGATTCGTAGGTCTGACGCTCTGGGTTCGATCCCCCGGTGGAGGCGGAGACAAATGGCCAAAATGTTTCTTTTATCCTAATGCCCCTGTTACCTAGCAGTAAATAGGTACCTGGGAGTTAGCTGCTACGGGCTGCTTCCTGGGGGTGTGTAACAAAAAGGAGGCCTGGTCGAGGACCGGGCCGCCGGGACGCTAAGCCCCGAAATCATCTCAAGATAACCTCGAGATAAGAGATAACCTCCTGAGATCTCAGAGGGAAAAGTTGGACTAATAGCCGCGCCAATCAACCAGGTTGTTACAGTGTAAGACAATAATCAGGTGCTGGCAGGACCCAGTGTTCCGCCCGCCTCACCCACCTCACAAACAAAGCCAGTTGGGTTAAACTACCGGGTGTAACCAGGCTATCAATATGGCCGCTGCTGGACCTCCGCCGGTGTCTCAGAGGTCAGGGTAGCCCTCCCCCAGGGTCACCTCACCGCCGCACACCTCTCAACACACACACATCATACTCCCAGCCACGCCCACGCCCTCTACGCCCACTCCCACCATCCCTAAACCCTCCACGCCCACTCCCACCATCCCTACACCCTCCACGCCCACTCCCACAAGCAATTTCAGCACTATGGATGTTTCACAACACCTCACAACTTGAAAGGACTTGTGTGACACACTCAGGGGTGCACGAGTGTGTGCGACACATTCAGAGATGCACCAGTTGACCAGGGAGGGGGACCTGCCCCCCCCCTCACGCGCCCCCCCCTATATACATATCTCTGAACATTTTATGTATATTTGAAAGCGTCGTAAAAGCCACGGTTGGCGTTAATGCTGGAGTTAACACGGGCGACGGTAGGACGCGGCTGACACTGTCAGCAGGGGGGCAGAGCTGATATTTTGGTTGGGGGTGACGCCCCCCTCCTGACATGTGCGGGTATTTGACGCCCTCCTGACACCATGTGCGGGTGTTTGACGTCCTCCTGACACCATGTGCGGGTGTTTGACGATCTCCTGACAATATGTGCGGGTATTTGACGATCTCCTGACAATATGTGCGGGTATTTGATGACTTCTGACACCATGTGCGGGTGTTTGACGTCCTCCTGACACCATGTGCGGGTGTTTGACGTCCTCCTGACACCATGTGCGGGTGTTTGACGATCTCCTGACAATATGTGCGGGTATTTGACGACTTCTGACACCATGTGCGGGTGTTTGACGTCCTCCTGACACCATGTGCGGGTGTTTGACGATCTCCTGACAATATGTGCGGGTATTTGACGACTGCTGACACCATGTGCGGGTGTTTGACGTCCTCCTGACACCATGTGCGGGTGTTTGACGTCCTCCTGACACCATGTGCGGGTGTTTGACGATCTCCTGACAATATGTGCGGGTGTTTGACGACCTCCTGACACAATGTGCGAGTGTTTAGCGCCCTCCTGATACCATGTGCGGGTGCTTGCCTTGGAAAGGTTGGAGGGAGGAAGAGGGTCGTGGGAGATGAAATTCTTCTAGAGGATTTGGATGGTGAAGGAGGAGGTTTGAAAGTCTGGTGGCCTGTCCACCAGACTTTCAGACAGTGTGACTTTCACACACACACTGTCCACCAGACAGTGTGTGTGTGTGTGTGTGTGTGTGTGTGTGTGTGTGTGTGTGTGTGTGTGTGTGTGTGTGTGTGTGTGTGTGTGTGTGTGTGTGTTGTGGGTGTGTGCGGTTCGTTTGTCAGTACTCTGGCTAGGCTGGTTACTGTGGGTGTCTAAGCCAGTGTCAGAGTAATATTGAGCCGATGGCAACGGTTACACGAGGTTATCCTCGACAACATTCGGCTACCGCACTGCTTGCAGGAAATACTTTTGTGTTGCTTAGTTATATTGTTGTTGTTGTTGATGTGCATGCGGTGCAGCTGCTTTCCTGCTAGGCAGATGAGTCTGATGTTCATTGGCATCATTTTGACAGGGGTCACATGACAGTTACAGCCCCGCATCTGTGCCAGGTAAGTCCACTACGGGCCCACCATAGCCCGTGCTACTTGGAATTCTTTGTTCCCAGTAGCTGAATCTAAAACAACAATGTATGATCTTCCCGTACAAGTGAAGCTTGACATGGTAAGGGGTTTGTCTGAAGCGGAAGAGCTTCGCGCAGGGATCCTTTGGCTGTGGCTGTCCTCCCAGAGACGTACTGGATGGAGTTGAGTAGTCTGTTGAAGCATGTACCCGAGCACTGTCTTGGAGATGGCTGTGGGGTTCACCCCTCAAACGCACTCCACCTTCATTTTCTATGGTGTGTGCCATACAACCTATTGTACTTATTTGGGTCTTATCTGGGGTTGTGGTGATCCTCCATTTCCTTTCCCAATTTGCGATTCAGGCGAGCTCGACTTTTGCTTTCCTGGTGACTGTTGCCTGTTTGGTTGCTTGGCTGCTGGGGTTGGAGGGTATTATGTGGGGTGACGTCGTCCGCAAGTTGGATGATGATCGTGTCTCTATACTCCGGCTCAGGTGCAGGTCATTTACAAAAATATTGAAGAGTACCGGTCTCAGGCACGACCCTTGCGGCACCCCAGCCACGGGAGTGAAGGACGCCGTCAGACCGTTGAAGCAGCAGGTGACTCGTCTGTCCGTACACTCAATTATTGTCTCCTACCATCCCCCCCCCCCCGCCCTCCCCTATATTTTGTGTATTTTATTTTATTTAAAACTAAATTAAACAAAAAGGATTACAACATTGGTTAGATGCAAGGTACAAGGCTACTTGTCACAGATTGTTGAATTCCTCCAGCTCCTCAGGTGGCTGGCAGGAACCCTTGAGTCAGGGTGTGTTTCCTCTCTGTATCGCTACACTAAGGTGCTGAAAGAGGAAACTGGTGGCTCTAAGGTCTCTAGTTGTTTTAATTAGCCAAGAACCCAGTTCCTTCAAAAAACTAGCACCACTTTTACCCCAGGCACCAAGTGTCTCTGAGGCAATGGGGACAAAATTGTAGTGATGATCAAGATTTCTGTACTAAGAGACTTGGCTGCTTCCCGGTGAGTGGCAGCCCCGCCTGGATGTGCAACACTGAAGTCAACATTGGTGTTGGCTAAACCATTCTATTGATTTATTGGTGTAGGGGCATATTGGATAATCTAGTTGGGATCTGCAGTCGTAAAAAAGGTTGAGAACCCGTGCTCCTAGAGTGTAGCCAGGGGCGGCGCCCTCCAGGTGGGAGCGTCCCTCACAGGCCCTGGAGAAGCACGCTTGACCACACGCGGTTGTTCACACCAGACCTCGTCCCAGCAGCATCCTGTGATGTGTCACCGTTGACCCGTACAAATTGGTGTGACTCACCCTTATGTGTACCTTCACACCCTGTCTGGCTCGGACACCCTTTATGTGTCTCTCCAACACCCTGTCTGGCTCGGTCACCCTTTATGTGTCTCTCCAACACCCTGTCTGGCTCGGTCACCCTTTATGTGTCTCTCCAACACCCTGTCTGGCTCGGTCACCCTTTATGTGTCTCTCCAACACCCTGTCTGGCTCGGTCACCCTTTATGTGTCTCTCCAACACCCTGTCTGGCTCGGTCACCCTTTATGTGTCTCTCCAACACCCTGTCTGGCTCGGTCACCCTTTATGTGTCTCTCCAACACCCTGTCTGGCTCGGTCACCCTTTATGTGTCTCTCCAACACCCTGTCTGGCTCGGTCACCCTTTATGTGTCTCTCCAACACCCTGTCTGGCTCGGTCACTCTTGATGCGTTCCTCCAATACCCTGCCTAACCCAGCAGGAGGGTGACGGGATCAGCAGGAGGGTGACGAGGCCAGCAGGAGGGTGACAACTGGCAGCGGGGTTACACCAGCAGCCTGAGTGAACAGACAAGTAACATGGAGGCCATGTCAGGAACCGGACAAGGAGAACAATGACCCGCGGAACCATTAAGAGGTTAACCACCCGATGCCCACCATTGTGACGCAAGAGTCTGATGTTTACCTGCCCCAGGACTGTGTCTTGGCCAGTTTGGCTGGCAGAGTGGTGCTTAGTGGCCGTAGTTACCACTCTTATGACATGCTTGGCTGCCCTCTGGAGAACAACCCTTATAGTTAGCTGAATTGTGGCGGCGAGTCCGTAACAGAGCCATAACCCTGAGCTGCGTACTGGAGCCACAAATTACAATAATTACAAGGCACACAGGGTATAGGCAGCTCCTAACCTGATGGGTGTAGCCTGCAGGCTGCGGGATGGTCACCCTTCCCAGGCCACACGACTCGAAATCTGAGGTGAAATGGAATAAAAACAAGACTGAGTAGATAGTATGTCACGACTTGGGTAACAGTGTGATGCTTTACTGGCAAGGTGAGGAGTAGGGGGGGGATGCTTTGTTTATGTCCTCATAAACAAAGGTTAAAGCCATTCCATGCACCTGCCAAACCCCCTGTTTATGAATAAAAAACGGTTTACACACAACTCACAACTGATGACGTTCGAACATATCCGGAACAAGTGCTTCACTGACGAATTTTGTTCGAATCACAACGCTATAAATGCTTCACCCACGTACTACAAATACAAATAATCGCCAACAGAACCTAAACACCTAACCTAACCTAACCTATGCCTATATATGCTAATATGCTAATATATTATAATATTATTTTATATTTGAGAAAATTCCTATTTTGAATGAGCAGCATATTAAAATTTATGAATGCATCTTTGGGGGTTGACTGCTGGATGGAATGGACAACCCGTCCTCGACTCAAGTCCAGCGGTCGACCCCACACACGCATTCATAAACTTTTACATGCTGTTCATTCAAAACTGGAATTTTCTCAAATATAAATTAATATTATAATATATTAGCATATTGTGCATATATAGGTATAGGTTAGGTTAGGTATTTAGGTTCTGTTGGCGATTATTTGTATTTGTAGTACGTGGGTGAAGCATTTATAGCGTTGTGGTTCTAACAAAAGTCGTCAGTGAAGCACTTGTTCCGGAAGTGTTCGAACGAAATCAGTTGTGAGTCGTGTGTAAACTGCTTTTCATTCATAAACAGGGGGTTTAGCGGGTGGTTGGAATCACTTTTGGGTCTTTGTTTGCAGGAAGGGCTGGGAATGGATTTGGTCTGAGGTCAGGTTAGTTTAACGAGCCTGGCTTGAGGACAGTTTGCCAGCTGTTGGACGGGTTAGCTGGTGTTCCATAGTGATGTGTGGGGTGAGGGTCTCCCCAGGAGAGGTCGTCCTCTCTACTGGAGACCACTGTGAAGGCAGTTTTAGACCTAAAGGGAGTTATATAATGGTTCTCATCCGGACTTACTACACTGCAGGCAATACTAACGTGGTGGTGTTTAGGTGAGGAGATCTAAACCCATTGTTGGAGCAGGACGTGAGTGGCTATTGTAGGTGAGAAGTGGGGGAATGTGTTGAGCTGTGTCACTGTGCCAGGTCTTGAGCTGTGTCACTGTGCCAGATCTTGAGTGGTGTCACTGTGCCAGATCTTGAGTGGTGTCACTGTGCCAGATCTTGAGTGGTGTCACTGTGCCAGATCTTGAGTGGTGTCACTGTGCCAGATCTTGAGTGGTGTCACTGTGCCAGATCTTGAGTGGTGTCACTGTGCCAGATCTTGAGTGGTGTCACTGTGCCAGATCTTGAGTGGTGTCACTGTGGCAGATCTTGAGCGGTGTCACTGTGGCAGATCTTGAGCGGTGTCACTGTGGCAGATCTTGGGCGGTGTCACTGTGGCAGATCTTGGGCGGTGTCACTGTGGCAGATCTTGAGCGGTGTCACTGTGGCAGATCTTGAGCGGTGTCACTGTGCCAGATCTTGAGTGGTGTCACTGTGCCAGATCTTGAGCGGTGTCACTGTGGCAGATCTTGAGCGGTGCGACTGTGGCAGATCTTGAGCGGTGTCACTGTGGCAGATCTTGAGTGGTGTTGGACCTGTGGCGCTCGGCCACAGGTCCAAGGTCCTCGGCCCTTAACCAACTAGTATGTAGGTTCCAGGGATCTATAAAGCTCTCATATTTACATATAAAGCTGTGTATATGGCGTCTGCCTCCACAACTTCTTAGTGCATTCCATTTTTTCACTATTCCGAACTGAAAACAAATAATTTTAAATCACTCCAGCTGGCCTCTAAGTGTGGGGGGTTCACTCTAAGGGTCCGCTTAGTTTGGGGGTGGGGTGGGGGGGGGGGGGAAGGGCTCACTCTTAGGTGGTATAGTGTAGGCAAGATTAATCTTAGTGAACGGGTTACATGAGCCAGACCAAGAGGACAGTGTGACAGGAGGAACCTGTCGCTAGTTAACCTCTCCATCACTCACCAAATCATTGATGCAACAGGAAATAGTGTAGCCGTCTACCTTCACTTGACGTCTCACCGTTACTGAAGAGAAAGATGTAACATTGAATGAGCCAAGACTGACCTTTCAAGCAACTGTGGTGAAAAATTAAGAAGACACGCCATCTAATTAATATCTAAATATATACTTAGCAATTTTGAACCATATTAACTGAACAAAACTGTACAAAGCAGCCCGTCCTCCAAACAAAGACCCAAAAGTGATTCCATACACCCGCCAAACCCCCCTGGTGTTTATGAATGAAAAGCGGTTTACACGCGACTCACAACTGCTGACGTTCGAACACTTTCGGAACAAGTGCTTCACTGACGAATTTTGTTCGAATCACAACGCTATAAATGCTTCACCCACGTACTACAAATACAAATAATCGCCAACAGAACCTAAACACCTAACCTAACCTATCCTATACCTATATATGCACAATATGCTAATATATTATAATATTAGTTTATACTTGCGAAAATTCCCGTTTTGAATGAACAGCATGTTAAAATTTATGAATGCATCTGTGGGGTCGACCGCTGGATGTAATGGACTTGAGTCGAGGACGGGTTGGCACAAAGCCATACTATTTTGTATAAACCCAAATTGACCCTTTGAACCTCTTGGAAATGAAGGTAATTGGGAGGGTTCTCCAGCATCTTAACACACGTATATTTACAAGGAAATCACACTAACATGTGATCACACGTGAGTGTGATTAACATGAATATTTGAAGGGAGAGTATGGTGAAGAACTCCATTACCCACACCAGAGTTCATGGGGGCTATATGTCAACACTTGCACCGGGGTCAGCTCAAGACTTCCTGTGGGTTCGGTGGAATCACTTGTCGTAGTCCAGGGGTAAGGTGGGAGTACATGGGTCACGGGCTCGAATCCCCGCACTGCTTCAATAGACATGTTTATGGTGAATTGTTGGTCTAAATTTCATGAAAATTTTAGACCTTCTGGCTGTGCTGTGATGACTCAAAATGACAAAAACACAAATGTCTTATCCCACGATGTTTAATGTGTGTTATCCCACGGTGTTTAATGTGTGTTATCCCACGGTGTTTAATGTGTGTTATCCCACGGTGTTTAATGTGTGTTATCCCACGATGTTTAATGTGTGTTATCCCACGATGTTTAATGTGTGTTATCCCACGATGTTTAATGTGTGTTCGTATCACACTTGATCTGTTTGTTCGCTATTTGTGTTGTCACAGTAGTTGAAAGATGTTATTGTTCGGCAGTTCCGCCTAGAAATGTTAGCTGAAATTGATTGAATTTAACGTTCTAAAGCACCAGTGAAGTAAGTTGAATAGACGTGAAGTTTCCTTATGGGGACAAAAGTTAGTTTTCTAGCACGTGAAACGTGGAAACAAATCTTATCACTAGATAGTGATAAAATTGTGATGAAACACTAGATTTAATGCCTGTTAAATCTCATCGTCTGATGTTGACCAGACCACACACTAGAAGGTGAAGGAACGACGACGTTTCGGTCCGTCCTGGACCATTCTCAAGTCGATTGTTATTCTCAAGTCAACTTACTTTAGCCACGTTATTATGACTCATCGCCTGCATATGGATATCTCATCGTGTGAGTCTGGGTTAATTTTTCCGCCAGTTTCACCATACTAACAATAATAACAAGCGTCACCATAACATTTGTAAGAATTTGTCACATTCTGGCGCACATTGGCTGGGAAAATTTTGCACAAGGACGGACGTATTATGAGGCTTGACAACCCCCGCAGGTCACTTTAGACCAGCGGTGCCACCCTCGCTGACAACTTAGGGTGGCACCCCCTAGACCAGCGGTGCCACCCTCGCTGACAACTTAGGGTGGCACCCCCTAGACCAGCGGTGCCACCCTCGCTGACAACTTAGGGTGGCACCCCCTAGACCAGCGGTGCCACCCTCGCTGACAACTTAGGGTGGCACCCCCTAGACCAGCGGTGCCACCCTCGCTGACAACTTAGGGTGGCACCCCCTAGACCAGCGGTGCCACCCTCGCTGACAACTTAGGGTGGCACCCCCTAGACCAGCGGTGCCACCCTCGCTGACAACTTAGGGTGGTAGTACCTGCTGCCTTCAGTTCGTATTTTGAATATAACATTAGTCAATAAAGGTTGAGATGTTATAGGACTTTTCCGATAGATATTCATGGATTTGTAACCAGCCGCTGATCGTTAATCATGGCGTTAATGCTATTTTTATAAGACTTTTATGGTGTGAGGGGAAAGGGGGGAGGGAGCTAATGCAGAGTATTAGACTAGGTATAGGTTAGGCTAAGTATAGGTTATGCTAGGTATAGGTTAGGCTTGGCTAGGTATAGGTTAGGCTAGGCTAGGTATAAGTTAGGTTAGGCTATGTATAGGTTAGGCTACATATAGGCTAGGCTATGTATAGGCTGGGCTAGGTATAGGTTAGGCTAGGCTAGGCAGATGAAAACCACGATTAGTATAGAGAAAGTAGAGAATGGAGAAATTTTACCCCAAAAGTGACGTCACTGGCCATATCTATAATTTCATATCTCATCGGATAGATTGGTAGGATAGGCCTAGTTTCGTATACTAAAGGGGAGGTCAGATCATCAGAGCGAGCAGACTAAGGAACCATTACCGGTCATAAAGTGACCTTCCCGGTATAGTCAGGTCTGTGAGAATGGTGACAGGTGTTTGATATATTAACCGGGAGTAATGACCCGGTGTAGTCACGTATAAAGGTTCTTGGGTATTTATAACAGCTTGTTAACCAGACCACACACTAGAAGGTGAAGGGACGACGACGTTTCGGTCCGTCCTGGACCATTCTCAAGTCATTCTCACAATCGACTTGAGTATGCCCAGGACGGACCGAAACGTCGTCGTCCCTTCACCTTCTAGTGTGTGGTCTGGTCAACATACTTCAGCCACGTTATTGTGACTCATCGCCTGCTTATAACAACTTGTTTCCACCCTCAGGAGGAGTGTTGTAGCAGATGAACGGGCGCCAGGCACAAGGTAAGTACCTGTACTAGTATGCCAGTTATTGCCCCTTGTACCGGTATGCCAGTTATTGTCCCTTGTACCAGTATGCTAGTTATTGTCCCCTTGTACCGGTATGCTAGTTATTGTCCCTTGTACCAGTATGCTAGTTATTGTCCCCTTGTACCGGTATGCTAGTTATTGTCCCTTGTACCAGTATGCTAGTTATTGTCCCTTGTACCAGTATGCTAGTTATTGTCCCTTGTACCAGTATGCCAGTTATTGTCCCTTGTACCGGTATGCTAGTTATTGTCCCTTGTACCGGTATGCCAGTTATTGTCCCCTTGTACCGGTATGCCAGTTATTGTCCCTTGTACCAGTATGCTAGTTATTGTCCCTTGTACCGGTATGCTAGTTATTGCCCCTTGTACCAGTATGCTAGTTATTGTCCCTTGTACCAGTATGCCAGTTATTGCCCCTTGTACCAGTATGCTAGTTATTGTCCCTTGTACCAGTATGCCAGTTATTGCCCCTTGTACCAGTATGCTAGTTATTGTCCCTTGTACCAGTATGCCAGTTATTGCCCCTTGTACCAGTATGCTAGTTATTGTCCCTTGTACCAGTATGCCAGTTATTGTCCCTTGTACCAGTATGCCAGTTATTGCCCCTTGTACCAGTATGCTAGTTATTGTCCCTTGTACCGGTATGCCAGTTATTGTCCCTTGTACCGGTATGCTAGTTATTGTCCCCTTGTACCGGTATGCCAGTTATTGTCCCTTGTACCAGTATGCCAGTTATTGTCCCTTGTACCGGTATGCCAGTTATTGTCCCTTGTACCAGTATGCTAGTTATTGTCCCCTTGTACCGGTATGCTAGTTATTGTCCCTTGTACCAGTATGCTAGTTATTGTCCCTTGTACCAGTATGCTAGTTATTGTCCCTTGTACCAGTATGCCAGTTATTGTCCCTTGTACCGGTATGCTAGTTATTGTCCCTTGTACCGGTATGCCAGTTATTGTCCCTTGTACCAGTATGCTAGTTATTGTCCCTTGTACCGGTATGCCAGTTATTGTCCCTTGTACCAGTATGCTAGTTATTGTCCCTTGTACCAGTATGCCAGTTATTGTCCCTTGTACCGGTATGCTAGTTATTGTCCCTTGTACCAGTATGCTAGTTATTGTCCCTTGTACCAGTATGCCAGTTATTGTCCCTTGTACCGGTATGCTAGTTATTGTCCCTTGTACCGGTATGCCAGTTATTGTCCCTTGTACCGGTATGCTAGTTATTGTCCCCTTGTACCGGTATGCCAGTTATTGTCCCTTGTACCAGTATGCCAGTTATTGTCCCTTGTACCGGTATGCCAGTTATTGTCCCTTGTACCAGTATGCCAGTTATTGTCCCTTGTACCGGTATGCTAGTTATTGTCCCTTGTACCAGTATGCCAGTTATTGTCCCTTGTACCGGTATGCCAGTTATTGTCCCTTGTACCAGTATGCCAGTTATTGTCCCTTGTACCGGTATGCTAGTTATTGTCCCCTTGTACCGGTATGCTAGTTATTGTCCCTTGTACCGGTATGCCAGTTATTGTCCCTTGTACCGGTATGCTAGTTATTGTCCCTTGTACCGGTATGCCAGTTATTGTCCCTTGTACCAGTATGCCAGTTATTGCCCCTTGTACCAGTATGCTAGTTATTGTCCCTTGTACCAGTATCCTAGTTATTGTCCCTTGTACCGGTATGCCAGTTATTGTCCCTTGTACCAGTATGCCAGTTATTGTCCCCTTGTACCGGTATGCCAGTTATTGTCCCTTGTACCAGTATGCCAGTTATTGTCCCTTGTACCAGTATGCTAGTTATTGTCCCTTGTACCGGTATGCTAGTTATTGTCCCTTGTACCAGTATGCCAGTTATTGTCCCTTGTACCAGTATGCTAGTTATTGTCCCTTGTACCGGTATGCCAGTTATTGTCCCTTGTACCAGTATGCCAGTTATTGTCCCTTGTACCAGTATGCCAGTTATTGTCCCTTGTACCAGTATGCTAGTTATTGTCCCTTGTACATTGTCCCACGCGTTGAGTGGCTGGAGAGATGATATCTTATCTTGAGATGATTTCGGGGCTTTTTAGTGTCCCCGCGGCCCGGTCCTCGACCAGGCCTCCACCCGTCAGGAAGCAGCCCGTGACAGCTGACTAACACCCAGGTACCTATTTTACTGCTAGGTAACAGGGGCATAGGGTGAAAGAAACTCTGCCCATTGTTTCTCGCCGGCGCCCGGGATCGAACCCGGGACCACAGGATCACAAGTCCAGCGTGCTGTCCGCTTGGCCGACCGACACCATCACAAATCCCCCATTCCCCTTCCTATAACCTTTCCACCACCTCTCCTCCTCTCCACCACCTCTCCTCCTCTCCACCACCTCTCCTCCTCTCCACCACCTCTCCTCCTCTCCACCACCTCTTCTCCATTCACACCTCCACATTTCTTGCAGAAATTTTTCGTGCGCTGACATTATTTTTTCCTGCCGAGTGCACCAGAGTTGAGATCGTGGGAAAACGTTTAATAAACAGCCTGGCGTCGTGGGTTAGTTCCCATCGTCGATATTTACAACCACCCTTTGGGGGGATCAAGGTGGAATGACCCGAAATTTTCACGCATTTCTCCAGGCGAATATTAAATATGAGGCTGGTGGAGGGGAACTTTTAGCTGAGCAAATGGGAACCGTGACCTCACCTCTAGGGTTCCCGGGTTGTGGGTGTGTGGCCTGTGGCCGGAGGAAGTCCGTTATAGCTGGACCAAGTGGTCGTTGGCCCCGGTGGTCGTTGGTCCCGGTGGTCGCTTTTTGTCCCAGCTTAAGTCCCGTTGAAGTTGGAGGTGAGAATATACTTGATTTGTTATGAATATAGCATGTCTTGGTTTGATTACTAGTGGAAGTGTCCAAGGTGGAGAGCCTGGGCCAGTTCACTCTCCACCTGGGCCAGTTCACTCTCCACCTGGGCCAGTTCACTCTCCACCTGGGCCAGTTCACTCTCCACCTGGGCCAGTTCACTCTCCACCTGGGCCAGTTCACTCTCCACCTGGGCCAGTTCACTCTCCACCTGGGCTCTTCTGTTCCAGCAAGATGTCTTACGTTTGCTAGCAGGATATTACATAGCCACGGGCCTCTAATGTTTATACAGTGTTCTCTGACTTCGGATGGCACCTCTAGTGGCTTTTTTTCCCCATTTCACCCCAGCGTGTTATTTTACTGCACAAATTTGGACGTGGCCTTCTATGTACATGTTGTGCAACCCATTTTCCTGTTTAGGTAGTACTTTTTGTAAATATGTGCACCATAGTACAAACATTGACGTACTAAGCAATAAGATAGTAGAATTTGCTACTATTCACTTTATAGTCCCCAAAAATGAAGCTAAAAAGCAAACTTAACTATTCCTAGGCCTAGTATAACACACACGTGTGTAATATTAGGCCTCATATAGCGTGTATTAGGCCTAGGAAGGTTAGGTTAGTTTTGCTTGTCTTTGCAACATAAGTAGAAAATCTTTACCAGTTTGTCCAAATCAAATAATACCGATTTCTACTCTCTAATTACGTTGTACGTCGGCATATATACTATGGTGGTCATCGTTACTATAAGTACTACCAAACCAGGAGGATGGGCGCTGTATTGAGTGATACAGTAACTCTCTAATCTCCTTTCTATAGCGAGTACATTTTGAGAGCTTTGAGACGGTCCCAATAGTTCAGGTGCTTCAGGGTCTCTGCGTGCCGTGTGTGTTCTCTGTATTCTCTATTACAACAAACTCTCCTCCTGTGTGTAAGAGGAAGTAAGTAGGGAGCAGGACTCGAGGCGGGACAGTGTTACCAATACTTGTATGACTGTAATAATTTTGTGTATTGTGGGGCGTGAAGTCAGCAGAGTTCTGACAGGCCGAAGGTCGCCGTTATCCCTCCGCCCAGCCAAGTAGTACCTAGCTATATTTAGTGATTATTTCTAACATGTAGGGTATGTAAAAAAATTTAATGAAAATGGGAATCCTTTCGGTTTTTACAAAAATAGTAGTATTAAAGTAAATATTCAGTTTTCTGAACTTGTTAAACAGCTGTAACCTGGGGCCATATTCACGAAGCAGTTACGCAAGTACTTACGAACGTGTACATCTTTCCTCAATCTTTGACGGCTTTGGTTACATTTATTAAACAGTTTACAAGCATGAAAACTTTGTAATCAACTGTTGTTATTGTTATAAACAGCCTCCTGGTGCTTCGGAGCTCATTACCTGTTTAATAATTGTAAACAAAGCCGCCAGAGATTGAGAAAAGATGTACAGGTACCGTAAGTGCTTGCGTAACTGCTTCGTGAATCTAGCTCTGTCCTCAGGGTAGAGGTACCCTAGAGGTAATCACTTCTAAACCACTGCGTAAGTAGTGCTCCTATAGGCTCTCTCTCCATGGCTAGGTTGGGTTAAGGTTAGTTTAGATTAAATTAGGTTACATTAGGTTAGGTTTCGTTAGATTGCAATTGATATGGTGTACTATGCTCAAGCATGAAATATGAAATTTAAAAATGATTTGTCCCCCTAGAATATAATTTACAAAACCTAATTCTTCCCACCGTTTCAAAGAAAACGAGTTAAGCAGAGACTTTATTGTAGTACAATTCGTTGGTTTAAAAGGTAACGTTATACCTAGAGAATATTACCAATACTTGTATGACAAAGGACAAAGGTTGACTTGCGAGTTTACAAGTAGACTATTATTGGAATCGTAATATGCTTTTAAACCATAAACGCAAATATACTCTTAAATCTCTAGATAAATATCCAGGTCGCAATGAAATCACAATGGCGTTTCGGTCCGTCCTGGACCGTTCTCAAGTCGATTCCGTCCTGGACCATTCTCAAGGGTCGACTTGAGAATGGTTCAGGATGGACCGAAACGTCGTCGTCCCTTCACCTTCTAGTGTGTTGTCTGGTCAATATACTTTAGCCACGTTATTGTGACTCATCGCCTGCAAATCACAATGGCGTGATATATCAATACAAATCATTTTGAAGTAATGAAAGGACTTGAACTCGCGACCTGGTGATTCCCAGACGCCTGCCTTAACCACTCTGCCACGGTGGTACAAAAATGGTGTCCCGTTTTGGGGTCTCCAGAACCTCCCAGAGGACTCGGTAGACTTCTGGGTTGGTCAGCTGTTGTACCACCGTGGCCAAGTGGTTAAGGCAGTCGTCTGGGAATCACCAGGTTGTGAGTTCAAGTCTCTTCATTGCCTCAAAACGGATTTTTAAATATCCAGGTGGTTAACAAGGGCTGGTGGCCGGTCGTTAGTGCCACTTTACCCTGACAAGGGGCCTCGAACGGCTGAGATTCTGGAGTGAGCGACAGCGGTGTGGTCGACAGGGACTAAACAAAAATGGTTGGTGCGGGAGGACGTGTGGATGGCAGTACAGATGCCTTGGGGAGGGAGAGTTCAACCCGTTCTCGCAAATTCGTAAAGTCAATATTGACTTATTAAATAAGTGCATAGGTGACATACTAAACATAATAGATACCCTTAAAAAGCTTCATAGAAAACACCGACCTTACCTAACCTTGTTAGTATCTTAAGATAAGCATCTTATAGCTTCGTAATTACAATTGTTACTTAACCTATTATAGGTATAGGTTAAGTAATAATTGTAATTACGAAGCAATAAGATGCTTATCTTAACACTTTCCTGGATTTTCGATACTAACAAGATTAGGTAAGGTCGGTGTTTTCTATGAAGCTTTTTAAGGGTATCTATTATGTTTAGTATATCACCTATGCACGTAGTTAATAAGTCAATATTGACTATACGAATTTGCGAGAACGGGTTGGAGAGTTACCGCTCCAGATACGTCATCCAATCACTATTTCTATACATATTAAATGTAAGATAACGTATAGTCGCCTGGAGTAACAATTATAAAGAGATTCCATATTTCATACCATATTATTAACTGTGTGCATATTGTCTCTGAGGATAACCATTTATCTTGTGTGTCTGATACCATGTGTCTATATATACTTATCTTTAAGAGAAGTGATATCATGATCTGAAGATGACTTCATATTTTGAATAAACATTTGATTTGATTTGATGTTACCAATATTTTCTATTGCCCAATCGAAGACTTTATTGATATCAGCTTTTTTATAGTTTTTCTGTATCTTCTACACAAGTAATTGTCATGCTGATTTTTGTATCGTCCACAAAGAACGACACGAAGCTGTGATTTCTATTTTTGTCAGTCTGATCTGAGAATGAAAATATCAATAGTGCAAGTACTGTGCCCTGAGGTACAGAGCTTTCCACTCTGCTTGGACTTGCTTTTGTTTGACTTTTACCCTTTTCATTTATGTTTGGCACGATGCTGAATTTCCATCACCCTACTTCACCTCTTATTCCTATTGACCTCATTTTATTGACCATATCTTGAGTTATCTTGAGATGATTTCGGGGCTTTAGTGTCCCCCGCGGCCCGGTCCTCGACCAGGCCTCTCCACCCCCAGGAAGCAGCCCGTGACAGCTGACTAACACCCAGGTACCTATTTTACTGCTAGGTAACAGGGGCATAGGGTGAAAGAAACTCTGCCCATTGTTTCTCGCCGGCGCCTGGGATCGAACCCAGGACCACAGGAGTGACCATGGTCACATTTATCAAATACTTTTGCAAAGTTCGTGTGTACAACATCTGCATTTTGTTTTTCTTATAATGCTTCTATGATTTTCAGTAGTTGAATAATTGTGAATAGCAGGATCTTCCCGCTCTAAATCCATGCTGACCTGTGTCGTGAAGTTAATTGTCGTGAAGTTAATGTAATTGTTCTCTATAAAACTGGAGGTTTGATCCATAATCACTTTCAAGAACTTTAATTCTGTATGATGCTGGGGCGTCCAGTATAGTTTATCTTGCCCCAAGCTTTACTACCTCCCGTGTGTCGTGGAATTATCTCCTGATTTAACTGCATCTGGTACCATGTCCGTTTCAAAGTTGTTCTCTCCATGTTATACTAAGTACTCGTGCTACTGGCACTTGACATTTCTCTATGAATATTGAATTCAGCAGTCTGGACCCCGGGGCCGAGTGCATGTTGTCAAGTTCTCTCTTTCAAACATGTGTATACAACATTGATAATTTTGTAACTAGCGTCAAACATTGTTATTTGCTTAGCTAAACGAACTAGAGGGTTCAGTTCCTGAACCGATTATGTGCCTCTGTAATCCTTTACACTAGTGCCCACGGGATGGGTATGGGGTGCATAATAAAGAAATTGAATTCAAAGTCTTCCGTGTTCGTGTTGATGTTAGTTATGTTGTCAGTTTTACATTTATAAAGAAACTCCGGATCTTAAGTTTTCATGATTATTGGCAAGCTAAACACAGCCTTTTAGGACTTCGCTAATTTCTTTGTCGTCTTCTGTGTGTGATTTTTTTTAAGTATAGGTCTAATACTGGTGAATAATTTGTATTTTGTATGTAAAAAATATTAAAAAAAATTAGTTTTTCTTCTCTAAATAGTTTCTTTTCCAATTAAATTTCTTGTCTGGCCTGATTGCTTCTGCTTGCCGAGTGTATCTACACATTCTTTAACTAAATTTTTAACAATATTGACAGGACTATACATGTGACTTCAGATTTATTTAGATACAATAGTCCTTGTGTATTACGCATAAGGCCAGAGATATTCCAAGTTATTATGGCCCCCCCCCTTGTATAGTTCTGTATACCTCTAGGTGGTCAGGGCTGGTGGCCAGGGCTGGTGGCCAGGGCTGGTGGCCAGGGCTGGTGGCCAGGGCTGGTGGCCAGGGCTGGTGGCCAGGGCTGGTGGCCAGGGCTGGTGGCCAGGACTGGTGGCCAGGGCTGGTGGCCAGGGCTGGTGACCAGGGCTGGTGGCCAGGGCTGGTGGCCAGGGCTGGTGGCCAGGGCTGGTGGCCAGGGCTGGTGGCCAGGACTGGTGGCCAGGGCTGGTGGTCAGGGCTGGTGGCCAGGACTGGTGGCCAGGACTGGTGGCCAGGACTGGTGGCCAGGACTGGTGGCCAGGGCTGGTGGCCAGGGCTGGTGACCAGGGCTGGTGGCCAGGACTGGTGGCCAGGGCTGGTGGTCAGGGCTGGTGGCCAGGACTGGTGGCCAGGGCTGGTGGTCAGGGCTGGTGGCCAGGGCTAGTGGCCAGGGAGGATGGCCAGGGCTGGTGGCCAGGGCTGGTGGCCAGGGCTAGTGGCCAGGGCTGGTGGCCAGGGCCGGTGGCCAGGACTGGTGGCCAGGGCTGGTGGCCAGGGAGGATGGCCAGGGCCGGTGGCCAGGACTGGAGGCCAGGGCTGGAGGCCAGGGAGGGTGACCAGGGCTAGTGGCCAGGGGATGTAGATGTACTGAAAGGTTAGACTGGCAAGTCGGTCAGTGGTTGACAGGTAGGTATAATGGAGTATGTTAATGTCTGTTATTATATTTATTTTGCTGTGTCTGATTAAGAGGTTTCTCTTGTTTGGTTTGAGTAGTGGCCGCCTGTTAATGTACGCTACGACCGTTAACAGTCTGTTGGTCCATTTTGTTGACCGTTGACGACCGTTGACGCTCATGCAGATGTCTCTGGCGTGTGAGATGCGTTTGTTTGTTTGGCCAAGCAAACTGAACTTTGAATAAACACGACCAACGATCAAAATATTTATTCAACTTAGGATCCCAGATATATTATACACCAGGGACTAGTTTATAATTTTCTGTCTATTGCTTTTTCTTTCATCATTGTACATTGTTATTGTGTTCAGTAGAAGCTGTTGTCTCTGTGAGCGCGGCCTCGGGGTGCAGGAAGTGACGTAGGAGGCCAGCTCATCCACTGTGTCTCTGTGAGCGCGGCCTCGGGGTGCAGGAAGTGACGTAGGAGGCCAGCTCATCCACTGTGTCTCTGTGAGCGCGGCCTCGGGGTGCAGGAAGTGACGTAGGAGGCCAGCTCATCCACTGTGTCTGTGAGCGCGGCCTCGGGGTGCAGGAAGTGACGTAGGAGGCCAGCTCATCCACTGTGTCTCTGTGAGCGCGGCCTCGGGGTGCAGGAAGTGACGTAGGAGGCCAGCTCATCCACTGTGTCTCTGTGAGCGCGGCCTCGGGGTGCAGGAAGTGACGTAGGAGGCCAGCTCATCCACTGTGTCTCTGTGAGCGCGGCCTCGGGGTGCAGGAAGTGACGTAGGAGGCCAGCTCATCCACTGTGTCTCTGTGAGCGCGGCCTCGGGGTGCAGGAAGTGACGTAGGAGGCCAGCTCATCCACTGTGTCTCTGTGAGCGCGGCCTCGGGGTGCAGGAAGTGACGTAGGAGGCCAGCTCATCCACTGTGTCTCTGTGAGCGCGGCCTCGGGGTGCAGGAAGTGACGTAGGAGGCCAGCTCATCCACTGTGTCTCTGTGAGCGCGGCCTCGGGGTGCAGGAAGTGACGTAGGAGGCCAGCTCATACACTGTCTCTTATTTTATTATATATATATACAACAGTTCTTACGTTCTTATACAGTCACTAGCACGCATAGCGTTTCGGGCAAGTCCTTAATCTTAAGTTCCCCCGGAGTACGACCCGCCAAGTTGTTTAAGAACCAGCCCTGGCCACCAGCCCTGGCCACCAGCCCTGGCCACCAGCCCTGGCCACTAGCCCTGGCCACCCTCCCTGGCCACCAGCCCTGGCCACTAGCCCTGGCCACCAGCTCTGGCCACCAGCCCTGGCCACCCTCCCTGGCCACCAGCCCTGGCCACCAGCCCTGGCCACCAGCCCTGGCCACTAGCCCTGGCCACCAGCCCTGGCCACTAGCCCTGGCCACCAGCCCTGGCCACTAGCCCTGGCCACCAGCCCTGGCCACCAGCCCTGGCCACCCTCCCTGGCCACCAGCCCTGGCCACCAGCCCTGGCCACCAGCCCTGGCCACTAGCCCTGGCCACCCTCCCTGGCCACCAGCCCTGGCCACCAGCCCTGGCCACCAGCCCTGGCCACCCTCCCTGGCCACCAGCCCTGGCCACCCTCCCTGGCCACCCTCCCTGGCCACCAACCCTGGCCACCAGCCCTGTCCACTAGCCCTGGCCACCAGCCCTGGCCACTAGCCCTGGCCACCAGCCCTGGCCACCAGCCCTGGCGACCAGCCCTGGCCACCCAGGATACCCATTCACTGCTGGGTGAACAGGGGCGTACAATTAAGGACTGTAACCCAGTCAATCCTCCCCCGGCCAGGATACGAACCCAGGCCAAATCGCTTGCGAAACGAGAGGCGAGTGTCTATACCACTGCGCCACGAAGACAGGAAAATCCCAAATCAAGCATCTGGGTGTAATTAAAACACGCCACATCGGTTTCAAAAACATTTAAATAAATACAGTTATCATTGTATACATCTGATTTCGTACAACTTTAATGTGGTGTTTATGTAGTAATTTAGAACTGTGTTTACATGGCGGCGCTTAAGGGTTAATTATTGGTTGTGAGAGTTAGTGTTGGCCGCGTGCTGGCTGGTGGTCGACTGGGCTCCTCCATACTGCACTTAGCTGTGTACTCACCTAGTTGTGTTTGCGGGGGTTGAGCTCTGGCTCTTTGGTCCCGCCTCTCAACTGTCAATCAACAGGTGTACAGATTCCTGAGCCTATTGGGCTCTATCATATCTACAATTGAAACTGTGTATGGAGTCAGCCTCCACCACATCACTTCCTAATGCATTCCATTGAAACTGTGTATGGAGTCAGCCTCCACCACATCACTTCCTAATGCATTCCATAATTCCCTTGAGAATCTTGAATGTGGTGATCATGTCCCCCCTAACTCTTCTCTGTGTGTGTGTGACTACAGGGTCGAGCTTCAGCTCTGGCTCCCTGTCTTGTCAGCCTCCGCTTATCTGGTCACATGGCATTTAACTTGAAATATTATCATATCTCGTTTTTGAAATTGTGAATTCAGATACAGTGAGCTTGTGTGTGTGTTTTTGTGGTGAGTGGGAGAGGGCGTGGACTGTTAGTGTGGGAGTGGGTGGGAGTGGAGTGTGTTGGGGGGGGGTGGGGGGAGGATGTAGTGGTAAGGGGATGAGAGGGAATGTTAGGTGATGCTTAGATAAGTAGTGTGTGGGGGGGGGGGGGAGGGGGGGGGATGCTGATTGGTAGAGTTAATAAAGGTATTTAAATGTGTTAATGTAATGAACTATAAATATGTATCCACCGTCACACAGGTTACACAAGGTGACTACAGGCTATAGTAAAGGACATTTACACAGTGTGAAGAGAGTGGATATAGAAATGTGAGGGCGGGGGTGTTGCGCCCCCTGAGAGCGGGGGGTGTTGCGCCCCCTGAGAGCGGGGGGTGTTGCGCCCCCTGAGAGCGGGGGGTGTTGCGCCCTTAAGGGCGGGGGTGTTGCGCCCCTGAGGGCGGGGGTGTTGCTCCCCTGAGAGCGGGGGTGTTGCGCCCCTGAGGCCGGGGGGTGTTGCGCCCCCTGAGGGCGGGGGTGTTGCGCCCCTGAGGGCGGGGGTGTTGCGCCCCCTGAGGGCGGGGGTGTTGCGCCCCTGAGGGCGGGGGTGTTGCGCCCCTGAGGGCGGGGGTGTTGCTCCCCTGAGGGCGGGGGTGTTGCGCCCCTGAGGGCGAGGGTGTTGCGCCCCTGAGGGCGGGGGTGTTGCTCCCCTGATGGCGGGGGGTGTTGCGCCCCTGAGGGCGAGGGTGTTGCGCCCCTGAGGGCGGGGGTGTTGCGCCCCTGAGGGCGAGGGTGTTGCTCCCCTGAGGGCGAGGGTGTTGCGCCCCTGAGGGCGAGGGTGTTGCGCCCCTGAGGGCGAGGGTGTTGCGCCCCTGAGGGCGGGGGTGTTGCGCCCCTGAGGGCGGGGGTGTTGTGCCCCTGAGGGCGGGGGTGTTGCGCCCCTGAGGGCGGGGGTGTTGCTCCCCTGAGGGCGAGGGTGTTGCGCCCCTGAGGGCGAGGGTGTTGCGCCCCTGAGGGCGAGGGTGTTGCGCCCCTGAGGGCGAGGGTGTTGCGCCCCTGAGGGCGAGGGTGTTGCGCCCCTGAGGGCGGGGGTGTTGCTCCCCTGATGGCGGGGGGTGTTGCGCCCCTGAGGGCGAGGGTGTTGCGCCCCTGAGGGCGGGGGTGTTGCTCCCCTGAGGGCGGGGGTGTTGCGCCCCTGAGGGCGAGGGTGTTTCGCCCCTGAGGGCGGGGGTGTTGCGCCCCTGAGGGCGGGGGTGTTGCGCCCCTGAGGGCGGGGGTGTTGCGCCTCCTGAGGGCGGGGGGTGTTGCGCCCCCTGAGGGCGAGGGTGTTGCGCCCCTGAGGGCGGGGGTGTTGCGCCCCCTGAGGGCGAGGGTGTTGCGCCCCTGAGGGCGGGGGTGTTGCGCCCCCTGAGGGCGGGGGGTGTTGCGCCCCTGAGGGCGGGGGTGTTGCGCCCCCTGAGGGCGGTGGTGTTGCGCCCCTGAGGGCGAGGGTGTTGCGCCCCTGAGGGCGGGGGTGTTGCGCCCCTGAAGGCGAGGGTGTTGCGCCCCTGAGGGCGGGGGTGTTGCGCCCCTGAGGGCGGGGGTGTTGCGCCCCCTGAGGGCGAGGGTGTTGCGCCCCTGAGGGCGGGGGTGTTGCGCCCCCTGAGGGCGAGGGTGTTGCGCCCCTGAGGGCGGGGGTGTTGCGCCCCCTGAGAGCGGGGGTGTTGCGCCCCCTGAGGGCGGGGGTGTTGCGCCCCTGAGGGCGGGGGTGTTGCGCCCCTGAGGGCGGGGGTGTTGCTCCCCTGAGGGCGGGGGGTGTTGCGCCCCTGAGGGCGGGGGGTGTTGCGCCCCCTGAGGGCGGGGGTGTTGCGCCCCCTGAGGGCGGGGGGTGTTGCGCCCCCTGAGGGCGGGGGGTGTTGCGCCCCTGAAGGCGGGGGTGTTGCGTCCCTGAGGGCGTGGGTGTTGCGCCCCTGAGGGCGGGGGTGTTGCGCCCCCTGAGGGCGAGGGTGTTGCGCCCCCTGAGGGCGGGGGTGTTGCGCCCCTGAGGGCGGGGGTGTTGCTCCCCTGAGGGCGGGGGTGTTGCGCCCCCTGAGGGCGGGGGGTGTTGCGCCCCCTGAGAGCGGGGGGTGTTGCGCCCCCTGAGAGCGGGGGGTGTTGCGCCCTTAAGGGCGGGGGTGTTGCGCCCCTGAGGGCGGGGGTGTTGCTCCCCTGAGAGCGGGGGTGTTGCGCCCCTGAGGGCGGGGGGTGTTGCGCCCCCTGAGGGCGGGGGTGTTGCGCCCCTGAGGGCGGGGGTGTTGCGCCCCCTGAGGGCGGGGGTGTTGCGCCCCTGAGGGCGGGGGTGTTGCGCCCCTGAGGGCGGGGGTGTTGCTCCCCTGAGGGCGGGGGTGTTGCGCCCCTGAGGGCGGGGGTGTTGCTCCCCTGAGGGCGGGGGTGTTGCTCCCCTGAGGGCGAGGGTGTTGCTCCCCTGAGGGCGAGGGTGTTGCGCCCCTGAGGGCGGGGGTGTTGCGCCCCTGAGGGCGAGGGTGTTGCGCCCCTGAGGGCGGGGGTGTTGCGCCCCTGAGGGCGAGGGTGTTGCGCCCCTGAGGGCGGGGGTGTTGCGCCCCTGAGGGCGAGGGTGTTGCTCCCCTGAGGGCGAGGGTGTTGCGCCCCTGAGGGCGAGGGTGTTGCGCCCCTGAGGGCGGGGGTGTTGCGCCCCTGAGGGCGGGGGTGTTGCGCCCCTGAGGGCGGGGGTGTTGCGCCCCTGAGGGCGGGGGTGTTGCGCCCCTGAGGGCGGGGGTGTTGCTCCCCTGAGGGCGAGGGTGTTGCGCCCCTGAGGGCGAGGGTGTTGCGCCCCTGAGGGCGAGGGTGTTGCGCCCCTGAGGGCGGGGGTGTTGCTCCCCTGATGGCGGGGGGTGTTGCGCCCCTGAGGGCGAGGGTGTTGCGCCCCTGAGGGCGGGGGTGTTGCTCCCCTGAGGGCGAGGGTGTTGCGCCCCTGAGGGCGAGGGTGTTTCGCCCCTGAGGGCGGGGGTGTTGCGCCCCTGAGGGCGGGGGTGTTGCGCCCCTGAGGGCGGGGGTGTTGCTCCCCTGAGGGCGGGGGGTGTTGCGCCCCTGAGGCCGGGGGTGTTGCGCCCCTGAGGGCGGGGGTGTTGCGCCTCCTGAGGGCGGGGGGTGTTGCGCCCCTGAGGGCGAGGGTGTTGCGCCCCCTGAGGGCGAGGGTGTTGCGCCCCTGAGGGCGGGGGTGTTGCGCCCCCTGAGGGCGAGGGTGTTGCGCCCCTGAGGGCGGGGGTGTTGCGCCCCCTGAGGGCGGGGGGTGTTGCGCCCCTGAGGGCGGGGGTGTTGCGCCCCCTGAGGGCGGTGGTGTTGCGCCCCTGAGGGCGAGGGTGTTGCGCCCCTGAGGGCGGGGGTGTTGCGCCCCTGAGGGCGGGGGTGTTGCGCCCCTGAAGGCGAGGGTGTTGCGCCCCTGAGGGCGGGGGTGTTGCGCCCCTGAGGGCGGGGGTGTTGCGCCCCCTGAGGGCGAGGGTGTTGCGCCCCTGAGGGCGGGGGTGTTGCGCCCCCTGAGGGCGGGGGTGTTGCGCCCCTTAGGGCGGGGGGTGTTGCGCCCCCTGAGGGCGGGGGTGTTGCGCCCCCTGAGGGCGGGGGGTGTTGCGCCCCCTGAGGGCGGGGGGTGTTGCGCCCCTGAAGGCGGGGGTGTTGCGTCCCTGAGGGCGTGGGTGTTGCGCCCCTGAGGGCGGGGGTGTTGCGCCCCTGAGGGCGGGGGTGTTGCGCCCCTGAGGGCGGGGGGTGTTGCTCCCCTGAGGGCGGGGGGTGTTGCGCCCCTGAGGGCGGGGGTGTTGCGCCCCTGAGGGCGGGGGTGTTGCGCCCCCTGAGAGCGGGGGGTGTTGCGCCCCCTGAGAGCGGGGGGTGTTGCGCCCCCTGAGAGCGGGGGGTGTTGCGCCCCCTGAGAGCGGGGGGTGTTGCGCCCCCTGAGAGCGGGGGGTGTTGCGCCCCCTGAGAGCGGGGGGTGTTGCGCCCCCTGAGAGCGGGGGGTGTTGCGCCCCCTGAGAGCGGGGGGTGTTGCGCCCCCTGAGAGCGGGGGGGGTGTTGCGCCCCCTGAGGGCGGGGGGTGTTGCACCGTGGGAGGCCAGGGAGGGAGGGAGCCAGGGCCGTGCCAGTCAACCAGCCAATGTTGATCTTTGATTAAACAAAATATCGTACTATTGTTTTTCTTAGAGTGAAATGAGAGTATGAAACACACGAAGGACAGTCATGCTTATTATTTTTCGCTCGAGGATGGCTGGTGGCTGACGGGTGGCTGACGGGTGGCTGACGGCGGGAGCGCTTACTCACGCCCTCTCCCTCCTCCGGGGGGCGTATTGGCTCTTACACACTATTCCCCTTTGTTAAATGTTGTTAACGACCCTCTGGCTATTACCACGCCATTGTTCGCGTGTCTCTACCATATCAAACACCTCAATGTCCAACATCTTCATCTCATGCTCACAGTTGCTTTGTTTACGAATAAAATATTTAAACAAAGTGTTGACCTCTCTGGATGGAACTTGACAGTTGGTCTGAAGGTTTGCCAGATAATATATAACTTGTTAAGATTTGGAGGTCCCGAGGCTGGAGGTTAAAGGTCAGTGTTAAAGATGTTTAATTTGAGGACCAAGTTTGGCAAACTTTATGTTCTTTTTTAATATTTTGTTGGTGGGTGGTGTTGATAACTTGGGCACAGCAACAGTGTGTGTGTGTGTGTGTGTGTGTGTGTGTTGCTGTGTGTGTGTGTGTGTGTGTGTTGCTGTGTGGAGGTTATCACTGTGTGTGTACTCATCTATTTGTGTTTGCGGGGGTTGAGCTCTGGCTCTTTGGTCCCGCCTCTCAACTGTCAATCAACTGGTGTACATGTTCCTGAGCCTATTGGGCTCTATCATATCTACACTTGAAACTGTGTATGGAGTCAGCCTCCACCACATCACTGTGTTGGTGGCAGCGACGAGCACAAAGTCTTCCTGCAGCAAGTCGCTCCCACGTACATTTCTCTAATAAATTATTAGAAAAAGTTATAAATTTTGAGTTTATTTCCTCCTGTGAACACATAATTATACATTTCAGTACTCGGAAAAGAGTATTTTAAAAATTGAATTAAATATATTTATTACATTGCTTAAGTTTATGGTAGTTACATATATCTATGAATTAGAATATTTGTCTGTCCAAGGTTGAAGGCCAGAGGCCTGGGGCTAGCTTAGTCCAAATTTGCACTCTGATTCCTGTGGGGTACGTGCCCAGCATAGTCGGATCGGGGAGGGCACAAGTGAACACTGCCGCGTGATTGACGATTTTTTAGAATATCATCATAACTTATCTCGGGATTGATTGATTGTTTTCAGTCTTTGTTAGTAAATGCAAATCATTATGCACACGTGTCTTTAAAATTATAAATCTAGCTATTAAACTTTATATGTAAATGACCTGAAATATGTATTGGTGACGATGATGGGAGCCGGTCGGCCGAGCGGACAGCACGCTGGACTTGTGGTCCTGGGTTCGATCCCAGACGCCGGCGAGAAATATTGGGCAGAGTTTCTTTCACCCTATGCGCCTGTTACCTAGCAGTAAAATAGGTACCTGGGTGTTACCCAGCTGTCACGGGCTGCTTCCTGGGGGTGGAGGCCTGGTCGAGGACCGGGCCGCGGGGACACTAAAGCCCCGAAATCATCTCAAGATAACCTCAAGATATGACATCTCCCCCGCCCCCAACACCAGCTCCCTCGAGGCCTCGCAGCTCATTCCTCTAAATCCCAGGTGTCCTGCGCCAGGGAGAAAGGCAAACATACATAGAAAAAATAGACATACACACACACACAGCGAAACAGGAAGTGTAAATTGTGAGTTTGGCGGCGTGTTGTTATGTCTGGCGCTGACTGTGTCTTGCACACATCTGTAGCGAGCACCGCTCAGCACCACGCTGTAGAAGGAGGCACGCGGCGTGTTGTTATGTCTGGCGCTGACTGTGTCTTGCACACATCTGTAGCGAGCACCGCTCAGCACCACGCTGTAGAAGGAGGCACGCGGCGTGTTGTTATGTCTGGCGCTGACTGTGTCTTGCACACATCTGTAGCGAGCACCGCTCAGCACCACGCTGTAGAAGGAGGCACGCG
>NC_091171.1:24771919-24864419 GCF_040958095.1 Procambarus clarkii | reverse complement strand
TCCATTTTCGGCTATACGGGCAAACGGCCAAATTCAGGTTATAACGTAATTTGTAAGAGGAGAGGTTCAGCGCTGCCGCTTCCAGGCTGAGCGGGGCTGACCTGCTCCCGCGTGTCCTGGTACTCAGCACCAGGGAGCAGATTCACGAAGCAGTTACGCAAGCACTTACGAACCTGTACATCTTTCCTCAATCTTTGGCGGCGTTGTTTACGATTATTAAACAGTTAATGAGCTCCGAAGCACCAGGAGGCTGTTTATAACAATAACAACAGTTGATTGGGAAGTTTTCATGCTTGTTAACTGCTTAATACATGTAACCAAAGCCGTCAAAGATTGAGGAAAGATGTACACGTTTGTAAGTACTTGCGTAACTGCTTCGTGAATCTGGCTCCTGGCAAGTGAATAAGGTAGCGAATCAGTAGTTCTGGGACACGTGTGTTTTAGAGAATAATATTACCATAACTTCACCAGACCACACACACTAGAAGGTGAAGGGACGACGACGTTTCGGTCGCGTCCTGGACCACTCACAATCGACTTGAGAATGGTCCAGGTTGGACCGAAACGTCGTCGTCCCTTCACCTTCTAGTGTGTGGTCTGGTCAACATACTTTTGCCACGTTATTGTGACTCATCGCCTGCTTACCCTTGCCTGCTTACCCTTGCCTGCTTACCCTTGCTTGTCCCCCCCCCTTGCCTGCTTACCCTTGCTTGTCCCCCCCTTGCCTGCTTACCCTTGCTTGTCCCCCCCCTTGACTGCTTACCCTTGCTTGTCCCCCCCCTTGACTGCTTACCCTTGCTTGTCCCCCCCCCTTGCCTGCTTACCCTTGCTTGTCCCCCCCCCTTGCCTGCTTACCCTTGCTTGTCCCCCCCCTTGCCTGCTTACCCTTGCTTGTCCCCCCCCCTTGCCTGCTTACCCTTGCTTGTCCCCCCCCTTGACTGCTTACCCTTGCTTGTCCCCCCCCCCTTGCCTGCTTACCCTTGCTTGTCCCCCCCCCCTTGCCTGCTTACCCTTGCTTGTCCCCCCCCCTTGCCTAACTTCAGTAGGTTTGAACTCTTAGATGTAATAAATAATAACTACTCAGATAATGCAGTCTTAGGAGGGGGATGCAACGCTTATCCTGCGTCAGGATGTGTTGAGGGTTATACCCCAGGAGCAGGTGTGGGAGGTGTGGAGGGTCGCACCCTGTGTGTGTGTGTGTGTGTACTCGCCTAATTGTGCTTGCGGGGGTTGAGCTCTGGCTCTTTGGTCCCGCTTCTCAACTGTCAATTAACTGGTGTACAGGTTCCTGAGCCTATTGGGTTCTATCATATCTACACTTGAAACTTCCTGAAACTGTGTGTGTGTGTGTGTGTGTGTGTGTGTGTGTGTACTTGGGCGTGCATGTGCACTCACCTAGCTGTGCTTGCGTGGCCCCGAGCGCCAGATCCTGAGCCCTGCCTTGTTTTTAGAAAACTCACCCTTGTGAGGAATCCGTCGCTGATATATATATATGGAGGAAGCCTCCACCATACCTTCCTTATTACGAGCCAGCCTCCACCACCTCCATGCATGGACTCCGCCTCCACGGTCACTCTCCGACACCCTTCCACGTGTGCTGATATTTTAATCTACCATATCATGTGCTCTTGCTGTGTTACCCGGTATGTCGTGAACATTGCCCACCAGGTGTTAGGTGGGGTACCTGGGCGCTTGTACGCTTCTGGCGTATCTAATTCACTACAAATTTGACGCATGTCAAATTGTGAGAAAGAACAGGTAAACGGTAGTGCAGCGGTAAGGGCGTTCTTCCTAATATTCTGTGCTCCATTCGCGCCTCTAGTGTCTATCTGGGTATTTCCGGTCCTCATACTGAACGTGTTGGATCACGCCGTCTATTGTGGCTAGTATCTTATATGCTGCTATCATGTCTTCGTAATTATGCAAGCTCCAATTTCTCGTCATTGATTCATCCCTTCAGTTCCGCTACGAGCTCCGTTGCCCATCTCTCACCGTGTGGTTGTGGTGGTGGTTGTGGTGGTGGTTGTGGTTGTGGTTGTGGTTGTTGTGGTGGTTGTTGTGGTGGTGGTTGTGGTGGTGGTTGTGGTTGTGGTGGTGGTTGTTGTGGTGGTTGTTGTGGTGGTGGTTGTGGTGGTGGTTGTTGTGGTGGTTGTTGTGGTTGTGGTGGTTGTGGTGGTTGTGGTGGTTGTTGTTGTGGTTGTGGTGGTGGTGGTTGTGGTGGTGGTTGTGGTGGTTGTGGTGGTTGTTGTGGTGGTGGTTGTGGTGGTTGTGGTGGTGGTTGTGGTTGTGGTGGTGGTTGTGGTGGTGGTTGTGGTTGTGGTGGTGGTTGTTGTGGTGGTTGTTGTGGTGGTGGTTGTTGTGGTGGTGGTGGTTGTGGTGGTGGTTGTGGTGGTGGTTGTGGTGGTTGTTGTGGTGGTGGTGGTTGTGGTGGTGGTTGTGGTGGTGGTTGTGGTGGTTGTGGTTGTTGTGGTGGTTGTGGTGGTGGTTGTGGTGGTGGTGGTTGTGGTTGTTGTGGTGGTTGTTGTGGTTGTGGTGGTGGTGGTTGTGGTGGTGGTGGTTGTGGTGGTGGTTGTGGTGGTGGTTGTGGTGGTGGTTGTGGTGGTGGTTGTGGTTGTGGTGGTGGTTGTGGTGGTGGTGGTGGTTGTGGTGGTGGTGGTTGTGGTGGTGGTTGTGGTGGTGGTGGTGGTGGTGGTTGTGGTGGTGGTGGTGGTGGTGGTGGTGGTTGTGGTGGTGGTGGTTGTGGTGGTGGTGGTGGTTGTGGTGGTGGTTGTGGTGGTTGTGGTGGTTGTGGTGGTGGTTGTGGTGGTTGTGGTGGTGGTTGTGGTGGTTGTTGTTGTGGTTGTGGTGGTGGTGGTTGTGGTGGTGGTTGTGGTGGTGGTGGTTGTGGTGGTTGTTGTGGTGGTTGTGGTGGTGGTTGTGGTGGTGGTTGTGATGGTGGTTGTGGTGGTGGTTGTGGTGGTGGTTGTGGTGGTTGTTGTGGTGGTTGTGGTGGTGGTTGTGGTGGTGGTTGTGATGGTGGTTGTGGTGGTGGTTGTGGTGGTGGTTGTAGCAGCAGCCGTGGTTGACTGTCCCCTTTTACCAGACAAAAACTAATCAGATCCAAAAAATGTGTGAAAGATAAGACACGAGACACTGATAAAATTACACACTGAACGATCGCTGAGTTGGTCTCGAACCCGTGAAAGGAGGAGGCAGAGGTGGAAGGCCCACCGGTGATGAACCTGATGCCGTGTTGCAGCTAGTGTTGCATTATACCGAGGTTATCTTGAGATCTTGAGATGATTTCGGGGCTCTTTAGTGTCCCCGCGGCCCGGTCCTCGACCAGGCCTCCACCCCCAGGAAGCAGCCCGTGACAGCTGACTAACTCCCAGGTACCTATTTACTGCTAGGTAACAGGGGCATTCAGAGTGAAAGAAACTTTGCCCATTTGTTTCTGCCTCGTGCGGGAATCGAACCCGCGCCACAGAATTAAGAGTCCTGCGCGCTATCCACCAGGCTACGAGGCCCCCCTCGTAGAACAAAGATGAATGTCAATGCACTTCACCTCAACTCAAAGACGCTGTCGAGCATCTCCAGGGTGGAGAGCGCTGCGAAATGACTCATTACATCCTCAAAGCTCGTTTAAAGGATTACTTTAAACACAATAGCATTCACGGCAGCATTTGGCGCCAAGCCATTGGTTATCTGATTCCCCGAGAGCCAGTCGGCAGGATGCTTGACATTGCATCTTTAGTCAGCATCTAGTGATGCTGCATCTCGGCAGTGGCAGTGTTTACCAGCTGGTACAGCAATGGAGAGGTGAGGAGATGAACCCTACTGGCCAGAGATGGATGACAGAGGTGAGGAGATGAACCCTACTGGCCAGACATGGATGACAGATAAGGAGATGAACCCTACTGACCAGAGATGGATGACAGAGGTGAGGAGATGAACCCTACTGACCAGAGATGGATGACAGAGGTAAGGAGATGAACCCTACTGGCCAGACATGGATGACAGATAAGGAGATGAACCCTACTGACCAGAGATGGATGACAGAGGTGAGGAGATGAACCCTACTGACCAGAGATGGATGACAGAGGTAAGGAGATGAACCCTACTGACCAGAGATGGATGACAGAGATGAGTCACCTGAACACCAGAGGCCCGCCACAGGTGTTGACACATCTCCTGCACTTGATGGTCCACTTGTAGCAACAGCTGTGGATGTAGGAGATCAGGATTGAAATGTTCTGCCTCGTGACTAGGCTGTCAGGGACTATGTCGCATGATAGTTCTGATGAAGGTATTGACCATCTGTCTCATCATGATGATGATTCCATACTTGTCAACGGATAATATTGTAGAATTATGTATTCACTGGAATTTGATTTCTGTAGCTAAGATTTTTAAAACATTTGTATAGAAACTGAACTTTCTTTAAATTTTAATTTGAGACATCTTTGTAAATAAGTAAAGAAATAATGCGCGCGGCTATGCCAGGGTGTGTAGCGCATGGCTATGTCAGGGTGTGTAGCGCGCGGCTATGTCAGGGTGTAGTGCGTGGCTATGTCAGGGTGTGTAGCGCATGGCTATGTCAGGGTGTGTAGCGCATGGCTATGTCAGGGTGTGTAGCACACGGCTATGTCAGGGTGTGTAGCGCATGGCTATGTCAGGGTGTGTAGCGCGCGGCTATGTCAGGGTGTGTAGCGCATGGCTATGTCAGGGTGTAGCGCGTGGCTATGTCAGGGTGTGTAGCGCGTGGCTATGTCAGGGTGTAGCGCGTGGCTATGTCAGGGTGTGTAGCGCGCGGCTATGTCAGGGTGTAGCGTGCGGCTATGTCAGGGTGTGTAGCGCGCGGCTATGTCAGGGTGTGTAGCGCGTGGCTATGTCAGGGTGTGTAGCGCGCGGCTATGTCAGGGTGTGTAGCACGTGGCTATGTCAGGGTGTGTAGCGCGCGGCTATGTCAGGGTGTGTAGCACGTGGCTATGTCAGGGTGTAGCGTGCGGCTATGTCAGGGTGTAGCGCGCGGCTATGTCAGGGTGTAGCGCGTGGCTATGTCAGGGTGTAGCGCGTGGCTATGTCAGGGTGTGTAGCGCGTGGCTATGTCAGGGTGTAGCGCGTGGCTATGTCAGGGTGTAGCGCGTGGCTATGTCAGGGTGTAGCGCGTGGCTATGTCAGGGTGTAGCGCGCGGCTATGTCAGGGTGTAGCGCGTGGCTATGTCAGGGTGTGTAGCGCGTGGCTATGTCAGGGTGTAGCACGTAGCTATGTCAGGGTGTGTAGCGCGCGGCTATGTCAGGGTGTAGCGTGCGGCTATGTCAGGGTGTAGCGCGCGGCTATGTCAGGGTGTAGCGCGTGGCTATGTCAGGGTGTGTAGCACGTGGCTATGTCAGGGTGTAGCACGTGGCTATGTCAGGGTGTGTAGCGCGCGGCTATGTCAGGGTGTAGTGCGTGGCTATGTCAGGGTGTAGCGCGTGGCTATGTCAGGGTGTAGCACGTGGCTATGTCAGGGTGTGTAGCGCGTGGCTATGTCAAGGTGTGTAGCGGGTGGCTATGTCAGGGTGTAGTGCGTGGCTATGTCAGGGTGTAGCGCGTGGCTATGTCAGGGTGTAGCGCGTGGCTATGTCAGGGTGTGTAGCGCGTGGCTATGTCAGGGTGTGTAGCGCGTGGCTATGTCAGGGTGTGTAGCGCGTGGCTATGTCAGGGTGTGTAGCGCGTGGCTATGTCAGGGTGTGTAGCGCGTGGCTATGTCAGGGTGTGTAGCGCGTGGCTATGTCAGGGTGTGTAGCGCGTGGCTATGTCAGGGTGTGTAGCGCGTGGCTATGTCAGGGTGTGTAGCGCGTGGCTATGTCAGGGTGTGTAACGCGTGGCTATGTCAGGGTGTAGCACGTGGCTATGTCAGGGTGTAGCGCGTGGCTATGTCAGGGTGTGTAGCACGTGGCTATGTCAAGGTGTAGCGCATGGCTATGTCAGGGTGTGTAGCACGTGGCTATGTCAGGGTGTGTAGCACGTGGTTATGTCAGGGTGTGTAGCACGTGGCTATGTCAGGGTGTGTAACACGCGGCTATGTCAGGGTGTGTAGCGGGTGGCTATGTCAGGGTGTGTAGCACGGGGCTATGTCAGGGTGTGTAGCACGTGGCTATGTCAGGGTGTGTAGCGCGTGGCTATGTCAGGGTGTAGCGCGTGGCTATGCCAGGGTGTGTAGCACGTGGCTATGTCAGGGTGTGTAGCACGTGGCTATGTCAGGGTGTGTAGCATGGGGCTATGTCAGGGTGTGTAGCGCATGGCTATGTCAGGGTGTGTAGCGCATGGCTATGTCAGGGTGTAGCGCGTGGCTATGTCAGGGTGTGAAGCACGTGGCTATGTCAGGGTGTGTAGCGCATGGCTATGTCAGGGTGTAGCGCGTGGCTATGTCAGGGTGTAGCGTGCGGCTATGTCAGGGTGTGTAACGCATGGCTATGTCAGGGTGTGTAGCACGTGGCTATGTCAGGGTGTGTAGCGCGTGGCTATGTCAGGGTGTAGCGCGTGGCTATGTCAGGGTGTAGCGTGCGGCTATGTCAGGGTGTGTAGCGCATGGCTATGTCAGGGTGTGTAGCACGTGGCTATGTCAGGGTGTGTAGCGCGTGGCTATGTCAAGGTGTAGCGCGTGGCTATGTCAGGGTGTGTAGCGTGCGGCTATGTCAGGGTGTGTAGCACGTGACTATGTCAGGGTGTGTAGCACGTGGCTATGTCAGGGTGTAGCGTGCGGCTATGTCAGGGTGTAGCGCATGGCTATGTCAGGGTGTAGCGCGTGGCTATGTCAGGGTGTAGCGTGCGGCTATGTCAGGGTGTGTAGCGCATGGCTATGTCAGGGTGTGTAGCACGTGGCTATGTCAGGGTGTGTAGCACGTGGCTATGTCAGGGTGTGTAGCACGTGGCTATGTCAGGGTGTAGCGCGTGGCTATGTCAGGGTGTGTAGCACGTGGCTATGTCAGGGTGTAGCGCGTGGCTATGTCAGGGTGTAGCGCGTGGCTATGTCAGGGTGTAGCGCGTGGCTATGTCAGGGTGTGTAGCGCGTGGCTATGTCAGGGTGTGTAGCCCGCGGCTATGTCAGGGTGTAGCACGTGGCTATGTCAGGGTGTAGCGCGTGGCTATGTCAGGGTGTAGCACGTGGCTATGTCAGGGTGTGTAGCGCGTGGCTATGTCAGGGTGTGTAGCCCGCGGCTATGTCAGGGTGTAGCACGCGGCTATGTCAGGGTGTGTAGCACGTGGCTATGTCAGGGTGTGTAGCCCGCGGCTATGTCAGGGTGTAGCACGCGGCTATGTCAGGGTGTGTAGCCCGCGGCTATGTCAGGGTGTAGCGCGTGGCTATGTCAGGGTGTGTAGCGCGTGGCTATGTCAGGGTGTGTAGCGCGTGGCTATGTCAGGGTGTGTAGCGCGTGGCTATGTCAGGGTGTGTAGCGCGTGGCTATGTCAGGGTGTGTAGCGCGTGGCTATGTCAGGGTGTGTAGGGCGTGGCTATGTCAGGGTGTAGCGCGTGGCTATGTCAGGGTGTGTAGCGCGTGGCTATGTCAGGGTGTGTAGCCCGCGGCTATGTCAGGGTGTAGCACGTGGCTATGTCAGGGTGTAGCGCGTGGCTATGTCAGGGTGTAGCACGTGGCTATGTCAGGGTGTGTAGCGCGTGGCTATGTCAGGGTGTGTAGCCCGCGGCTATGTCAGGGTGTAGCACGCGGCTATGTCAGGGTGTGTAGCACGTGGCTATGTCAGGGTGTGTAGCCCGCGGCTATGTCAGGGTGTAGCACGCGGCTATGTCAGGGTGTGTAGCCCGCGGCTATGTCAGGGTGTAGCGCGTGGCTATGTCAGGGTGTGTAGCGCGTGGCTATGTCAGGGTGTGTAGCGCGTGGCTATGTCAGGGTGTGTAGCGCGTGGCTATGTCAGGGTGTGTAGCGCGTGGCTATGTCAGGGTGTGTAGCGCGTGGCTATGTCAGGGTGTGTAGCGCGTGGCTATGTCAGGGTGTGTAGCGCGTGGCTATGTCAGGGTGTGTAGCGCGTGGCTATGTCAGGGTGTGTAGCGCGTGGCTATGTCAGGGTGTGTAGCGCGTGGCTATGTCAGGGTGTGTAGGGCGTGGCTATGTCAGGGTGTGTAGGGCGTGGCTATGTCAGGGTGTGTAGCGCGTGGCTATGTCAGGGTGTGTAGCGCGTGGCTATTACAGGGTGTAGCGCGTGGCTATGTCAGGGTGTAGCGCGTGGCTATGTCAGGGTGTAGCGCGTGGCTATGTCAGGGTGTAGCGCGTGGCTATGTCAGGGTGTAGCGCGTGGCTATGTCAGGGTGTGTAGCGCGTGGCTATGTCAGGGTGTGTAGCGCGTGGCTATGTCAGGGTGTGTAGCGCGTGGCTATGTCAGGATGTGTAGCGTGTGGCTATGCCAGGGTGTAGCGCATGGCTATGTCAGGGTGTGTAGCGCGTGGCTATGTCAGGGTGTGTAGCCCGCGGCTGTCAGGGTGTAGCGCATGGCTATGCCAGGGTGTAGCGCATGGGTATGCCAGGGTGTAGCGCATGGGTATGCCAGGGTGTAGCGCATGGGTATGCCAGGGTGTAGCGCGTGGCTATGTCAGGGTGTGTAGCCCGCGGCTATTCCAGGGTGTAGCGCATGGCTATGCCAGGGTGTAGCGCATGGCTATGCCAGGGTGTAGCGCATGGCTATGCCAGGGTGTAGCGCATGGCTATGCCAGGGTGTAGTGCATGGCTATGCCAGGGTGTAGCGCATGGCTATGCCATGGTGTAGCGCATGGCTATGCCAGGGTGTAGCGCATGGCTATGCTAGGGTGTAGCGCATGGCTATGCCATGGTGTAGCGCGTGGCTATGCCAGGGTGTAGCGCGTGGCTATGCCAGGGTGTAGCGCATGGCTATGCCAGGGTGTAGCGCATGGCTATGCCAGGGTGTAGCGCATGGCTATGCCAGGGTGTAGCGCATGGCTATGCCAGGGTGTAGCGCATGGCTATGCCAGGGTGTAGCGCATGGCTATGCCAGGGTGTAGCGCATGGCTATGCCAGGGTGTAGCGCATGGCTATGCCAGGGTGTAGCGCATGGCTATGCCAGGGTGTAGCGCATGGCTATGCCAGGGTGTAGCGCATGGCTATGCCAGGGTGTAGCGCATGGCTATGCCAGGGTGTAGCGCATGGCTATGCCAGGGTGTAGCGCATGGCTATGCCATGGTGTAGCGCATGGCTATGCCAGGGTGTAGTGCATGGCTATGCCAGGGTGTAGCGCATGGCTAACTTCAGCATGGTTCTGGTAGTGCACCAGCCACCCGAATCAATATTCTCCTTAAAGATTTTTATTTTTTTATTTTTACCTTGACGGGATGGCTTCAAAAGTCACCTTGTTCACGTTAGTTATGCAAATGTTTTTCTTTTTTTGCACCAAGTCGGTAAAATCCTGCCTGGTGTCTGTGAGTGATTGATGGTCTTGACTCAGAGAGCGCGGGACGAGCGAGCGGACCACCATTTGTTTTGCCTGTGTTGGGAGAAAAGATTACTGCTTTCACGTCAAATAAAGGTCCTGAGAGTCATTTGATTTACACACACACACACACACACACACACACACACACACACACACACACAGGGATCAACCAGCGAATCACCAGTGGAGTCCCGCATGGGTCAGTCCTTGAACCTATATTGTTCTGATATATGTAAATGATTTCCCAGAGGGAATAGACTCGTTCCTCTCAATGTTTGCTGATGATGCAAAAATTATGAGAAGGATTAAGACAGAGGAAGATAGTATGAGTCTACAAGATGACCTGGACAAGCTGAAGGAATGGTTCAACAAATGGCTACTAAAATTCAACCCAAGTAAATGTAAGGTAATGAAACTAGGCTGTCGGAAAACCCAACACCATTTACTAATATTAAATACATTATGTAGATAATATTGCTGTTGTTGTATACACAAGTTAACCCATAGAAAATGTAGTCTGTAGTGGAATTTTCCGCCAATAAAAAACGGGATATCATTGCCACATAGCACTATAAATTCGCGAGCTATTCTGCTGGAAATTATTCTTAATACAGTAGTCTAGATATTTGTATGGTCAGCACAGTAGCCGGACCAGGCAATGTGATGTAGTCATTGCGGTAATTCGCCTTGGCTATAGACACATCTGGCAGGTTAGTGAGGCTGAGCCACTACCAGAATACTCAGATTGTAAACTCTGTGATAAACCTTTAATGCATTCACTAGAACACTATATTGATGAATGTGAAACCGTAAAGGACTTTAGACCTCCTGGCCTCTTGTACCACCAACTGTGTAACTATTTTATTGACTCAGGTGTTCTGGACGACATCCTAACAATTTATCCAAAATTTGCTTGTCCATTTTAAAGAATGAAGAACAATTTTTATTTATATTACTTCTAAGTTGCATCACTTATGAACCCATCCCTGCCCTTGTGTGGCAGTGTACATCCCTGCCCTTGTGTGGCAGTGTACATCCCTGCCCTTGTGTGGCAGTGCACAGTAGAAAGTTGTTTTCACATATCCGTACATTAAAACATTGATTGTAACTATGATATATATGTGCTTCAGCCTACAGTTTAGACCTATTGTCTTGTGTATGACCCTCTGTCCTGCGTGACAGTGAATACCAGCATTATCCTCACTTTAATAAGACTACCAAAATCCTCAGATTAGGCAAAATTGTAATTAATTTTGTCAATAAAGATGTTAATAATAATAATACAGCAGTCTTTGGATTTTTAACATCATAAAAACATCTCATATGAATTAACTTAATTATCAGTACCAAATTAGAGTAAATGTGACCTTTCTACTAATTATTGACATCTGGACAAAGAGCCAGGGGCCAGATTCACGAAGTAGTTACGCAAGGAGCTCGGTTAATGATCTCCGAAGCACCAGGAGGCTGTTTATAACAACAACAGTTGATAGGGAAGTTTTCATGCATGTAAACTGTTTAGTAAAAGTAAACAAAGCCGTCAAAGATTGATAAAAGATGTATAGGTTCGTAAGTGCTTGTGTAACTGCTTCGTGAATCTGGCCCCACGGCGTCAGTAGTTGGAGAGAGGTCAGCCATTGCTCTTGTGACCGAGTCGCAGGAGCAAGTTCAGCTCCTATAATTCTCCCTTGGACGAAGTGTTACAGCTCTCTGGTGCCCTCGGGGAGTGGAGATGTTGGGGAAATACTCCGAAATTTCCATTCCTTTTGAAGGGTCTGAGTTGGTGTAGTTGGTTAGTGCGTACTAGTTATGCCAGTGGTGTGAACAACTGTGCTCTCTGGGTTCGAGTCTACCTGCAGGGTGGTGTCTAAGTTGTTTACCTCACTTGCGTGTTTAGGCAAGTTCATGTGTATAAATTCTATATAAATTCATATAAATTAAATAAATATAAATCTCAGTCAGTTCCCCACATAGGCGGAGGAAATAAAAGGCCAGACGCGGGATACCGAATGGGAGAGGAAGTCCTTTATGAAACGGACAGAGAAAGATCTAGGGGTTGATATCACGCTGAACTTGTCTCCTGAAGCCCATATCAAAAGGATAACTTTGGCGGCTTATGCGAGGCTGGCTAACATCAGAGCTACCTTCAGGAACCTGTGTAAGGAATGTTTCTTGTATACCACGTATTTAAGGCCAATCCTGGAGTATGCGGCCCCAGCTTGGTGCCCCGTACGTTGTCAATTAGAGGTATAATCAGGCAATATCACCGTGACAAGGTTACTGATGAAAGGAAGATTGAAGAACAGATCAGTGAATCTGTACGCTGGTACAATGTGATTGCCGCTGACAATCCTAATCATTATGGACGAAGAGGAGGCGGCTGCGGGAGAGAATCAGTAATAGCGAGAATCCGTCTTGGATACAAATATCCATGGAGATTCGGAATGGAAACAGCTGATCAGCGGAGTTGCAGAATCTGTGGTGAGAGTGACGGACACTGCCTTGACCACTATCTACGTGAATGTGAACACCTGAGGGACATTAGAAATATGTGTAGAATAATAAACCCCACATTGTTTAACTTTGGAAAACATTATTTGTCAAATATTGATACTGTTGTTAAAAGATTACCCCATTTTGCACCCGCAAGATAACGTAAGCTTTTAAGGGTTGACGAATGTTAATCTTATTGTTTGATAAGCTGTTCACTTGAGACAGTTAAAGTCTCAGCTGTATCTGGGTACAAGTGACAGGATGAACAACCCAGTGGATTTCCTTCCTATTAGGGAGTGTTGTACATGCTGCTATGTATGTCAACTCTCAGGATGAGTGGCGCTGCCCAATAAACTCGCCCCTCGGGGCAAAATAAAAAAAAAGGCACAAGACGAACCTGGAATAATTTCAGAGGTATGCATCTATAGGCTAGATAAAGAACTAAGAGGCATGAGTTAAGAGGACAGGCTGCGGGAAATGCAACTCACGACAGAGGAAGACAGAAGAGTAAGGGAAGACATGATCACTACCTACAAAATTCTCAGGAATTGACAGGGGTAGATAAAGAAAAACTGTTTAACACTGGTGGTACGCGAACAAGAGGACACAGGTGGAAACTGAGTACCCAAATGAGCCACAGGGACGTTAGAAAGAACTTCTGTGTCAGGGTAGTTAACAGGTGGAATGCATTAGGCAGTGATGTGGTGGACGCTGACTCCATACACAGTTTCAAATGTAGATATAATAGAGCCCAATAGGCTCAGGAATCTGTACACCAGTTGATTGACAGTTGAGAGGCGGGACCAAAGAGCCAGAGCTCAACCCCCGGAAGCACAACTAGGTAAGTACACACACACACACACACACACACACACACACACACACACACACACACACACACACACACACACACACACACACACACACACACACACACACACACACAAATATATATATATCCAAGATGAGATCATGTAAGTTCACCTGCCCCGTGGACTTACAGAGGAGGGGCGGCAGGTGGACTTACATAATCTGCGGGCGCAAAAGGGCGCAGGAGCGCGCCCTGTTGGCTTAAAGTAAGCGCAATTCCTTGTCCCGTGAACCTGTAGCTTAACGCTCTTTATAATAGTGATAACATGTGATTGTTAGTACTGTAGGTCCGCCGTCTGAGAGGGGTCACTGCCCTCCTTGTGAGGTGATATTATTTATTGATGTAAAACCTTGTTCTAGGTGCCTGGACCTGAAGCAGGTTCTTGAGCGCCCTTCCAATGGCTTCCAGGAAATCCAATGGAGTCAGGCCGGTGCGTGTTGGAATTCTTCCCGCGAATATTTTGCGTTGGTCCTCAGTCCCTAGTGTGTCTAGTGTCTCCTGAAGGTCATGGCGAATTGTGTTCTCAATATTTGGATTATTTCCTACTAACATCAGTCAGGGGTTGTGGCCACGAGGGCCCGGGGCTGTGGCCACGAGGGCCCGGGGCTGTGGCCACGGGGCCCGGGGTTGTGGACACGGGGCCCGGGGCTGTGGACACGAGGGCCCGGGGCTGTGGACACGAGGGCCCGGGGCTGTGGACACGAGGGCCCGGGGCTGTGGACACGAGGGCCCGGGGCTGTGGACACGAGGGCCCGGGGCTGTGGACACGAGGGCCCGGGGCTGTGGACACGAGGGCCCGGGGCTGTGGACACGAGGGCCCGGGGCTGTGGACACGAGGGCCCGGGGCTGTGGACACGAGGGCCCGGGGCTGTGGACACGAGGGCCCGGGGTTGTGGACACGGGGCCCGGGGTTGAGGACACGGGGCCCGGGGTTGAGGACACGGGGGGCCCGGGGTTGTGGACACGAGGGCCCGGGGTTGTGGACACGGGGGGCCCGGGGTTGTGGACACGAGGGCCCGGGGTTGTGGACACGGGGGGCCCGGGGTTGTGGACACGGGGGGCCCGGGGTTGTGGACACGAGGGCCAGGGGGTGTGGACACGAGGGCCCGGGGTTGTGGACACGAGGGCCAGGGGGTGTGGACACGAGGGCCCGGGGTTGTGGACACGGGGCCCGGGGTTGTGGACACGGGGGCCCGGGGGTGTGGACACGGGGGCCCGGGGTTGTGGCCACGGGGCCCGGGGTTGTGGACACGGGGCCCGGGGTTGTGGACACGGGGCCCGGGGTTGTGGACATGTACCTGAGAGTGAAGTACTTGGGTGTGTGCTTTAGGAATGCGTGCAAGTGGTGAAGGAGTGCGTCACTCAGTGTGTGTGCTCCAGGCGGCGGTGACACCACCAGTACTGACGACGCCGTAGCCGCCCAGAATCGGCAGCAAGATAAGCTAGCAACACAGGGCAGCAACAGCAGCAATACACAGACAGCAGCTGCATCAGTTGCCACAACGCCTGCAGACAGCAGCTGCATCAGTAACAGCAGCACGAAGCAGCTGTAGTAACCATAGCATCACAAGACTGCAGCAACACAATACAAGAGTAACGCAAGGCAGCAGCTGCAGGAACAGGAGCAACACGTGACCGCAGCAACACCACAGCAACTACTGCACCAGCAGCAGCAGCAGCAGCAGCAGCAGAGGTGTGGTGACCGTGGCTGAGGTAAGCACGACAGGTCTGAGTCACCTTGCCCGTGACCGCCACATTGGTGATCTTCATATTTACCTCAACCCCTCGGTGTCCGTGCACATCCAACCGCCATCTTTTTTCTCCCCATCCCTCTCCCCTTCACCCCCCCCCCTCCCCTTCATCTCCCCCCCTCCCCTTCACCTCCCCCCCCTCCCCTTCACCTCCCCCCCCTCCCCTTCATCTCCCCCCCCCTCCCCTTCATCTCCCCCCCCCCTCCCTGCCCAACACCAACGGGAAGGGTGGAAGACCCCAGTTATACGGAGTGATTCTTTTATCAGAGATTACTAAACAATTTAGACAGACGATATTTGTTTATATTTGCTACAATGTTTACGATGTAAGGGATGATGATGAGCTACGATGGACTAAGATGAGCTTAGGCGTTTGGGCATGTTATCTGCTACGGTTATAGGTCACTCTTACGCCTAAAATGGCTGGCTTAAGTCTCACGTTTGGCGACCCGTTGTGATAAGAGGTGGAGCCGGGGCCAGCAGTCCTCAGCTGGTGGTGGTGGTGGTGGTGGAGCCGGGGCCAGCAGTCCTCAGCTGGTGGTGGTGGTGGTGGTGGTGGTGCCGGGGCCAGCAGTCCTCAGCTGGTGGTGGTGGTGGTGGTGGTGCCGGGGCCAGCAGTCCTCAGCTGGTGGTGGTGGTGGTGGTGGTGGAGCCGGGGCCAGCAGTCCTCAGCTGGTGGTGGTGGTGGTGGTGGTGCCGGGGTCAGCAGTCCTCAGCTGGTGGTGGTGGTGGTGGTGGTGCCGGGGCCAGCAGTCCTCAGCTGGTGGTGGTGGTGGTGGTGGTGGAGCCGGGGCCAGCAGTCCTCAGCTGGTGGTGGTGGTGGTGGAGCCGGGGCCAGCAGTCCTCAGCTGGTGGTGGTGGTGGTGGTGGTGGTGCCGGGGCCAGCAGTCCTCAGCTGGTGGTGGTGGTGGAGCCGGGGCCAGCAGTCCTCAGCTGGTGGTGGTGGTGGAGCCGGGGCCAGCAGTCCTCAGCTGGTGGTGGTGGTGGTGGAGCCGGGGCCAGCAGTCCTCAGCTGGTGGTGGTGGTGCCGGGGCCAGCAGTCCTCAGCTGGTGGTGGTGGTGGAGCCGGGGCCAGCAGTCCTCAGCTGGTGGTGGTGGTGGTGGTGGTGCCGGGGCCAGCAGTCCTCAGCTGGTGGTGGTGGTGGTGGTGGTGGTGCCGGGGCCAGCAGTCCTCAGCTGGTGGTGGTGGTGGTGGTGGAGCCGGGGCCAGCAGTCCTCAGCTGGTGGTGGTGGTGGTGGTGGAGCCGGGGCCAGCAGTCCTCAGCTGGTGGTGGTGGTGGTGGTGGAGCCGGGGCCAGCAGTCCTCAGCTGGTGGTGGTGGTGGAGCCGGGGCCAGCAGTCCTCAGCTGGTGGTGGTGGTGGTGGTGGAGCCGGGGCCAGCAGTCCTCAGCTGGTGGTGGTGGTGGTGGTGCCGGGGCCAGCAGTCCTCAGCTGGTGGTGGTGGTGGTGGTGGAGCCGGGGCCAGCAGTCCTCAGCTGGTGGTGGTGATGGAGCCGGGGCCAGCAGTCCTCAGCTGGTGGTGGTGGTGGTGGTGGAGCCGGGGCCAGCAGTCCTCAGCTGGTGGTGGTGGTGGTGGTGGTGGAGCCGGGGCCAGCAGTCCTCAGCTGGTGGTGGTGGTGGTGGTGGAGCCGGGGCCAGCAGTCCTCAGCTGGTGGTGGTGGTGGTGGTGCCGGGGCCAGCAGTCCTCAGCTGGTGGTGGTGGTGGTGGTGGAGCCGGGGCCAGCAGTCCTCAGCTGGTGGTGGTGGAGCCGGGGCCAGCAGTCCTCAGCTGGTGGTGGTGGGGCCAGGGACAGCAGTCCTCAGCTGGTGGTGGTGGTGGTGGTGGTGGTGGAGCCGGGGCCACCAGTCCTCAGCTGGTGGTGGTGGTGGTGGTGGTGGTGCCGGGGCCACCAGTCCTCAGCTGGTGGTGGTGGAGCCGGGGCCAGCAGTCCTCAGCTGGTGGTGGTGGTGGTGGTGGTGGTGGTGGTGGTGGTGCCGGGGCCACCAGTCCTCAGCTGGTGGTGGTGGTGGTGGAGCCGGGGCCACCAGTCCTCAGCTGGTGGTGGTGGAGCCGGGGCCAGCAGTCCTCAGCTGGTGGTGGTGGTGGTGGTGGAGCCGGGGCCAGCAGTCCTCAGCTGGTGGTGGTGGTGGTGGAGCCGGGGCCAGCAGTCCTCAGCTGGTGGTGGTGGTGGTGGAGCCGGGGCCAGCAGTCCTCAGCTGGTGGTGGTGGTGGTGGAGCCGGGGCCAGCAGTCCTCAGCTGGTGGTGGTGGAGCCGGGGCCACCAGTCCTCAGCTGGTGGTGGTGGTGGTGGAGCCGGGGCCACCAGTCCTCAGCTGGTGGTGGTGGTGGTGGAGCCGGGGCCAGCAGTCCTCAGCTGGTGGTGGTGGTGGAGCCGGGGCCAGCAGTCCTCAGCTGGTGGTGGTGGTGGTGGTGGAGCCGGGGCCAGCAGTCCTCAGCTGGTGGTGGTGGTGGTGGTGGTGGTGGAGCCGGGGCCACCAGTCCTCAGCTGGTGGTGGTGGTGGAGCCGGGGCCACCAGTCCTCAGCTGGTGGTGGTGGTGGTGGTGGAGCCGGGGCCACCAGTCCTCAGCTGGTGGTGGTGGTGGTGGTGGTGGAGCCGGGGCCACCAGTCCTCAGCTGGTGGTGGTGGTGGAGCCGGGACCAGCATCACAGCACCAAGCCATCACCTGATGGCTTGGTGCTGCAGTCTGATGTTTAATGGCTGTATGTTCAGGAGTTCATGGAGCTCCTGGATTGTCTGATCATATGGTGGACGGTGTTTTGCTGTTCTCGTTAGCGCCTTATTTTGTACTGCTTGCAGTTTCTGCATGTTAGTTTTCTTTATGGTGTGTAGTGGTACTGGGGGATACTCTAGATGCGGCCGAACTAGAGCCTTATATAGGTGGATCTGTATGTTTGTACTGAGGCTTCGGAATCTCCTTAGTTTCCCTAAGGCTTCTTTGGCTCTGTTTAGTCAGTCCTTTACGTGAATTTGTATCCCTGTTCTATTGATCATGAGTCCCAGTATTCTGCCTACCTCCGCATATTGGATCGGATGGTTGTCAAGGACGATGGGGTCCGGGTTTCTTTTTACAATGTGTATTATCTGGAACTTTTGTTTGTTGGTGCTAATTTTCCATTGCTTCTCAAAGTTATTTATGAATTCAATTGCCGCCTTGGTCTTGTCGCCTAGTAGCGGCTTTGATTGTCTTTGTTGGCATATTATTTGGGTGACATCGTCAGCGAATGTGATGTATTCTCCATGTTGGGGTTGGGGTAGGTCAGCTGTATATATGTTGAATAGAGTGAGAGAGAGGCAGCTTCCTTGTGGTACTCCACTTTTCAGTTCTATTACGTCACCCAAGTAGCTGCCGATATTAAGCCTAGCAGTTCTATTGTCTATAAAGCTGCAGAGAGTAGCAGTAAATGTCTCAGGAAGTCCTAGTTCAGATATCTTATATTTTAGGCCTGTGTGCCACACTTTGTCGAAGGCTTTCGAAACGTCTCTAAGCACTATATTACACTGATCTTTACTATTGTCATTATTAGGCCTACGACTGTGACTTACTACGACTGTGCCTTAGCCATTAGTACTACAGTGTTTTACCATTATATATCACCACTCTAATTGTAAGGTAAATGATTTACAAATTGTCTTACAATGTAAATATAGATTTATTTTACAGTTTTTGCAATCAATTTGTACATCAACGCCTAGAATTCGACCCGCGTCATCAATGCACCTTATACACACCACATTGCCAAACGCTTCATGCTATCATTAGCCTGGACAATACAATATATATATACATTATATGTATATATATATAAATATATATATATATATATATATATATATATATATATAATATAAATATATAAATATATATATAAAAATATATAAATAAATAATAAATATATAAATATATATATATATATATATAAATATATAAATATATATATATATATATATATATATATATATATATATATATATATATATATATATATATATATATATATATATATATATATTACACAGTAGGAGAAAATTTATTGTCTCTACTAGGTATCAGTTGAGAGGCGACAGGCGGGGGTGCAGAGCTTGAGGACGACTGGCTCCTCTAGTCGTCACTCGTCAACAGAACATACACAAACATTACACTCCTCGGCCGAGAAGCAAAATATATTACACGATCCAGTTTTTTTCTTGTGATAAATACACACGATTTATTTCTATAAATTTTGTTAATTTATAACAAAACAAAATGGTTGCATGTGGCTGTTATTAAGGATTCTGGTGTGTTGCGAGTAATGTGGTGAAATACTGCAACCCGCCAAACACACACCGAAACTACGACGTTGGTGCAACGTTCGAACAAGTTTTAACACCTCCTAACCAGTTATAACAACCAATATATCAAGTTGTAACAACGCTCTAATACGTTATAAACAATTTAAGCCAAGATGTAACAACTTTATTACAAGTTGTAACAAGCGGAAAATAGAGACAGTTTCGGTTTGTGTTTCCAGGGTGGAGACTGGGCTTTGTTGATATGATGAATGGCATTTCTTTATCTTTGTTCATTATAAGACTCGTGACACTGCAACATTTCCGCTGCAGGGACCAACAATAGGTGCACAGTTCCGACCCACGAAGTGCAATTTATTGCATCATGTGGTATTCTGGGCCGGAAGTATATGGGGGGGGGTTAGGAACAGGGGGGGTGAGTTTCCCAAGAGCAGCAGCTGTCACCCCAAGAACCAGGGCACACGTCTCCCCACCCCTCTCTCACCCTTGTGAGTCACACTTGGTGTACTCGTCTAGTGTGTGTGTGTGTGTGTGTGTGTGTGTGTGTGTGTGTGTGTGTGTGTGTGTGTGTGTGTACTCACCTAATTGTACTCACCTAATTGTGCTTGCGGGGGTTGAGCTCTGGCTCTTTGGTCCCGCCTCTCAACCGTCAATCAACTGGTGTACAGATTCCTGAGCCTATTGGGCTCTATCATATCTACATTTGAAACTGTGTATGGAGTCAGCCTCCACCACATCACTTCCTAATGCATTCCATTTACTAACTACTCTGACACTGAAAAAGTTCTTTCTAACGTCTCTGTGGCTCATTTGGGTACTCAGCTTCCACCTGTGTCCCCTTGTTCGCGTCCCACCAGTGTTGAATAGTTCATCCTTGTTTACCCGGTCGATTCCCCTGAGGATTTTGTAGGTTGTGATCATGTCCCCCCTTACTCTTCTGTCTTCCAGTGTCGTGAGGTGCATTTCCCGCAGCCTTTCCTCATAACTCATGCCTCTTAGTTCTGGGACTAGTCTAGTAGCATACCTTTGGACTTTTTCCAGCTTCGTCTTGTGCTTGACAAGGTACGGGCTCCATGCTGGGGCCGCATACTCCAGGATTGGTCTTACATATGTGGTGTACAAGATTCTGAATGATTCCTTACACAGGTTCCTGAACGCCGTTCTGATGTTAGCCAGCCTCGCATATGCCGCAGACGTTATTCTCTTTATGTGGGCTTCAGGAGACAGGTTTGGTGTGATATCAACTCCTAGATCTTTCTCTCTGTCTGTTTCATTAAGTACTTCATCTCCTATTCTGTATCCTGTGCCTGGCCTCCTGTTTCCACTGCCTAGTTTCATTACTTTGCATTTACTCGGGTTGAACTTCAACAGCCATTTGTTGGACCATTCACTCAGTCTATCCAGGTCATCTTGTAGCCTCCTACTATCATCCTCTGTTTCAATCCTCCTCATAATTTTTGCATCGTCGGCAAACATTGAGAGGAACGAATCTATACCCTCTGAGAGATCATTTACATATACCAGAAACAGTATAGGTCCAAGGACTGACCCCTGCGGGACTCCACTTGTGACGTCTCGCCAATCTGAGGCCTCACCCCTCACACAGACTCGTTGTCTCCTGTTGCTTAGGTATTCCTCTATCCACCGGAGTACCTTCCCTCTCACTCCAGCCTGCATCTCCAACTTTCGCACTAGCCTCTTGTGTGGTACTGTATCAAAGGCTTTCTGACAATCCAAAAATATGCAGTCTGCCCACCCTTCTCTTTCTTGCCTTATTTTTGTTGCCTGGTCGTAGAATTCAAGTAACCCTGTGAGGCAGGACCTGCCATCCCTGAACCCATGTTGATGCTGTGTTACAAAGTTCCTTCGCTCCAGATGCTCCACTAGTTTTTTTCGCACAATCTTCTCCATCAGCTTGCATGGTATGCAGGTTAGGGACACTGGCCTGTAGTTCAGTGCCTCCTGTCTATCCCCTTTCTTGTATATCGGGACTACGTTAGCTGCTTTCCAAATATCTGGCAGTTCCCCTGTTGCCAGTGATTTGTTATACACTATGGAGAGTGGTAGGCTCAGTTCTCTTGCTCCTTCCTTTAGAACCCAAGGGGAGATTCCATCTGGGCCTATAGCCTTCGTCACGTCCAACTCTAGTAAACACTTCCTTACTTCCCCACTGGTAATCTCAAACTCTTCCAGTGGTTCCTGGTTAGCTATTCCCTCACTTACCTCTGGAATTTCTCCTTGTTCTAAGGTGAAGACCTCCTGGAATTTCTTATTCAATTCCTCACACACTTCCTTGTCATTTGTAGTGAATCCTTCCGCCCCTATCCTTAATCTCATAACCTGTTCCTTTACTGTTGTTTTTCTCCTAATGTGGCTATGCAACAATTTAGGCTGAGTCTTTGCCTTGCTTGCGATGTCATTTTCGTATTGTCTTTCAGCCTCTCTTCTCATCCTGACATATTCATTCCTGGCATTCTGGTATCTTTCTCTGCTCTCCAGTGTCCTGTTATTCCTATAGTTTCTCCATGCCCTTTTGCTTTGCTGCTTAGCTAGCCTACATCTTTGATTAAACCATGGGTTTCTCATCTTCATTTCTCTGTTTTCCTTTTGGACTGGGACAAACTTGTTTGCTGCGTCCTTGCACTTCTGCGTGATGTAATCCATCATATCTTGGGCCGTCTTTCCCCTGAGCTCTGTTTCCCATGCTATATCTGTTAGGAATTTTCTTATCCCCTCATAGTTTCCCTTTCGGTATGCTAACCTTTTGGTTTCGGTATCCCTCCTCGAGTTCAATAACCCTTCTTCAATCAAGTACTCAAACACCAGTACACTGTGGTCGCTCATTCCTACTGGGTCCTCAAAACCGATTTCTCTTATGTCGGAGTCGTTCAGAGTGAAGACTAGGTCGAGTCTTGCTGGTTCGTCATTTCCTCTCATCCTTGTGGGTTCTCCGACATGCTGGGTTAAAAAGTTGCTTGTCACTACCTCCAATAGTTTGGCTCTCCACGTATCCTCGCCTCCATGCGGTTCCTTGTTCTCCCAGTCAATCTTTCCGTGATTGAAGTCGCCCATGATGAGCAGGTGGGATCTATTTCTACAGGCAGCAGAGGCTGCCCTCTCAATTATAGTGTTAACTGCCTTGTTGTTGTTTTCATACTCTTGACTGGGTCTCCTGTCATTTGGTGGAGGGTTGTATATTACTGCTACTACTATTCTTGGTCCTCCCATTGTTATGGTGCCTGCTATGTAGTCTCTGAACTCCTCACAGCCCGGGATGGCCATCTCCTTAAAACTCCATTCCCTTCTCATGAGTAGGGCCACTCCGCCTCCTCCTCTACCTTCCCTCTCTTTCCTTATTACTGTATACTCCTGGGGAAACACGGCATTCGTTATGATTCCAGAGAGTTTTGTTTCAGTGAGTCCGATTACATCTGGGTTAACTTCTTGTGCTCTTTCCCTTAGTTCACTTGTCTTGCTTGTGATCCCATCTATGTTCGAGTACATCACCCTGAAACTGACTCTCTTCTGCTTCTTTTCTGGGGGGGACCTTTGGGATCTGGAGTGAGTGGGAGCTGGGGGGACCTGGCACGGGGGGATTGGTGGAGGAGGGAGGGCTTGGGGTGGTGGGGGAGAGGGGGAGGGTACAGGGGGTGGATAAGAGGGGGAGGGTACAGGGGGTGGATAAGAGGGGGAGGGTACAGGGGGTGGGTAAGAGAGGGAGGGTTGGGGAAGCATGGGGGGAGGAGAGGCTGTGGGGGATAGGGGAGATGGGGGGGCTTGGGGGGAGAGAAAAGGGTGGAGGGCTTGGAGGGCGTGGGGGAAAAGGGAGGGCTGAGGTGGGTGAGGAAGAGGGGAGGGTTTAGGGGAGTGGGGGAGAGGGGAAGACTTAGGTGGGGTGGGGGAGAGTGGGGGGCTTAGGGGGGAGGGGGAGAAGGGAGGGCATGGGGGTGGGAGAGACGGGAAGGCATGTGGGAGAAGGGAGGGCATGGGGGATGGGGGGGAAGGGAGGTCCTGGGGAGAGGGGTGAGGGGGAGAAGGGGGGTGAGTGGGGGGAGGGGGGTGGGTGGGGGGAGGGTGCCCTAGGTGGGTACTTAGTGGGGGGCTGACAGGGGGCTGTGTGTGTGTGTGTGTGTGTATGTGTATGTGTGTGTGTGTGTGTGTGTGCGCGTGTGTGTGTGTGTGTGTGTGTGTGTGTGTGTGTGTGTGTGTGTGTGTGTGTGTGTGTGTGTGTGTGTATGTGTGTGTGTGTGTATGTGTGTGTGTGTGTGTGTGTGTGTATGTGTGTGTGTGTGTGTGTATGTGTCTGTGTGTGTGTGTGCGTGTGTGTGCGTGTGTGTGTGTGTGTGTGCGCGTGTGTGCGTGTGTGTGTGTGTGTGTGTACTCACCTATATGTACTCACCTATATGTGCTTGCAGGATCGAGCATTGACTCTTGGATCCCGCCTTTCGAGCATCGGTTGTTTACAGCAATGACTCCTGTCCCATTTCCCTATCATACCTGGTTTTAAAATTATGAATAGTATTTGCTTCCACAACCTGTTCCTGAAGTGCATTCCATTTCCCCACTACTCTCACGCTAAAAGAAAACTTCCTTACATCTCTGTGACTCATCTGAGTTTCAAGCTTCCATCCATGTCCTCTCGTTCTGTTACTATTCCGTGTGAACATTTCGTCTATGTCCACTCTGTCAATTCCTCTGAGTATCTTATACGTTCCTATCATGTCCCCCCTCTCCCTTCTTCTTTCTAGTGTCGTAAGGCACAGTTCCCTCAGGCGCTCTTCATACCCCATCCCTCGTAGCTCTGGGACGAGTCTCGTTGCAAACCTCTGAACCTTTTCCAGTTTCATTATATGCTTCTTCAGATGGGGACTCCATGATGAGGCGGCATACTCTAAGACTGGCCTTACGTAGGCAGTGTAAAGCGCCCTAAATGCCTCCTTACTTAGGTTTCTGAATGATGTTCTAACTTTTGCCAGTGTAGAGTACGCTGCTGTCGTTATCCTATTAATATGTGCCTCAGGAGATAGATTAGGTGTTACGTCCACCCCCAGGTCTCTTTCACGCGTCGTTACAGGTAGGTTGTTCCCCTTCATTGTGTACTGTCCCTTTGGTCTCCTATCTCCTAGTCCCATTTCCATAACTTTACATTTGCTCGTGTTGAATTCTAGTAGCCATTTCTCTGACCATCTCTGCAATCTGTTCAGGTCCTCTTGGAGGATCCTGCAATCCTCATCTGTCACAACTCTTCTCATCAACTTTGCATCATCCGCAAACATCGACATGTAGGACTCTACGCCTGTAAACATGTCGTTAACATATACAAGAAATAGAATTGGTCCCAGCACCGATCCTTGTGGTACTCCACTTGTTACTGTTCGCCAGTCCGACTTCTCGCCCCTTACCGTAACTCTTTGGCTCCTTCCTGTTAGGTAGTTCCTTATCCATTCTAGGACCTTTCCCCCCACCCCCGCCTGCCTCTCGAGCTTGAACAGCAGTCTCATGTGCGGTACTGTATCAAAGGCTTTTTGGCAGTCCAGAAATATGCAGTCTGCCCAACCATCTCTGTCCTGTCTTATCCTCGTTATTTTATCATAGAATTCCAGAAGGTTTGTTAGGCACGATTTCCCTGTCCAGAACCCATGTTGATGTTTGTTCACAAACCTAATGTTCTCCAGGTGTGCAACCAGTCGTAGCCTAATTATTCTTTCCAGTATTTTACAGGGGATGCTTGTCAGTGATACAGGTCTGTAGTTAAGTGCCTCCTCCCTATCTCCTTTCTTGAAGATCGGCACGACATTTGCCTTCTTCCAGCAACTGGGCAATTCTCCTGACATAAGTGACTCATTAAAGATCATTGCCAGAGGCACGCTGAGGGCCTGTGCTGCTTCTTTTAGTATCCACGGTGATACTTTGTCTGGTCCAACTGCTTTAGTTGCATCTAGAGTTGTCAACTGTTTCATTACCTCCTCTGCTGTCACCTCTATATCTGATAGTCTTTCATCTAGGGTAACCCCTTCCAACAATGGGAGCTGCTCAGGCTCGGTAGTGAACACTCCATGGAAACTGGCATTCAGTGCCTCGCAGATTTCCTTGTCACTTTCAGTATATGCCCCCTCTGTCTTCCTTAGTCTTGTCACTTGGTCGTTCACCGACATTTTTCTTCTTATATGACTGTGTAGTAACTTAGGCTGTTTTTTCGCTTTGATTGCAATATCGTTCTCATAGTCCCTTTCCGATGTTCGTCTTATGTTAATGTAATCGTTCCTAGCTCTGTTGTATCTGCTTCTGTTGTCCTCTGTTCTTTGTCTTCTGTACTTCCTCCACTCCCGCCTGCTGGCCATTTTTGCTTCCTGACACTGTCTATTAAACCATGGGTTATTATATTCCTTCTTATTTTTTCCCTTTACCGTTGGTATAAATCTCTCTTCGGCCTCCTGGCATTTCTGTATGACTAGGTCCATCATATCTTGGACTGTTTTTCCTCTAATTTCTTCCTCCCACTGCACTTCACCCAGATAGTCCCTTATCCTCATATAGTCCCCTTTCCTGTAGTCAGCTCTCCTTTCCCAGATCTCTTGTCCCATGGTCATAATTTTGAATTCCATCATGTAGTCAAAGACTAGGACACAATGGTCACTGGCCCCTAGAGGTATTTCATGCTCTAAATTCTCGATATCTTCAACGTTCTGGGTGAAAATCAGGTCTAATAGGCTCGGTGCATCTCCTCCTCTTTCCCTTGTGTCTTCCTTCACATGTTGTGTCAGGAAATTCCTGTCTATAACATCTACTAATTTTGCTCCCCACGTTTCATCCCCTCCATGGGGATTCCTTGATTCCCAATTTATCTCTCCATGATTTAGGTCCCCCATGATCAGCAGCTTCGCTCTCATTCTGTGGGCTAGTGTTGCTGCCTTCTGCAGTTCATCAATACATGCTTTGTTGTTGTCATCATACTCCTGCCTGGGTCTTCTACTGTTTGGTGGGGGATTGTAGATTACCATGATCACAATCTTCCTCCCATCTACTGTCAGAGTTCCATGTATGAAGCTTGTGCACTCATTGGTAACTCGATTTCCCAGGTCTTCAAACTTCCATTTCCGCTTTATTAGGAGTGCTACTCCCCCTCCCTGTCTCTGTGTCCTCTCTTTTCGTATCACCTGGTACCCTTCAGGAAAGATAGCATCTGAGATCATGTCATTAATTTTAGTTTCCACAATTGCAACTATGTCAGGATCTGCTTCACTCACTCTTTCTTTTATCTCTTCTGCTTTATTAGATACCCCATCAGCATTGGTGTACCAAACCTTGAGATTCTTCATGGAAACTCTTGTACCAGAGTTCTCCCTTTCTCTGGGGGTCTGGGGGGATCTGGGGGATGTCTGGGGGGTGACTGGGGGCAGAGGGGATCTGGGGGATCTGGGGGGTGTCTGGGGGATGACTGGGGGCGGGGAGGGTCCGGGGGATGTCCGGGGGGATCCAGGGGGTATCTGGGGGGGTCCGGGGGGTGTATGGGGGGTGAAAGAGTTCAGGAGGGGTGCTTGGGGGGCTACTGGGGGCTGGGCTTCTAGGAAGGTAGGTAGGAGGGTCTGGGGTAGGGCCTGGGTAGGTAGGTCTGGAGCAGGAAGGGCATACTGGGTCTGAAGATTAGGGAGGGCATAGAGGGGTTGGGAGATGGCGTAAGGTTGGGAGACAGATAGAGGTTGAGAGGTTGGGAGGGGGATGGATAGAGGGGGTGGGGGGGACCTCCCACCTCCCTCGCAAGGGTGGGGGGTCACATGGAAGGAGAGGGGATGAGGAGGGGTGAGGGCAGGGTAGGCTTTGGGTGTTGAGGGGATGAGGTCTGGGTGGGTTCTTGGGGTTGAGGGGATGAGGTCTGGATGGGATTTGGGGGTTGAGGAGATGAGAGCTGGGTGTATGTGTGTGTATGCACACACACATACACTGTGTGTGTGTGTATGTGTGTGTGTGTGTGCGTGTGTGTGTGTGTGTGTGTGTGTGTGTGTGTGTGTGTGTGTGTGTGTGTGCGCGTGTGTGCGTGTGTGTGTGTGTGTGTGTGTGTGTGTGTGTGTGTATGTGTGTGTGTGTGTGCGTGTGTGTGTGTGTGTGTGTGTGTGTGTGTGTGTGTGTGTGTGCGCGCGTGTGTGCGTGTGTGCGTGTGTGTGTGTGTGTGTGTGTGTGTGTGTATGTGTGTATGTGTGTGTGTGTGTGTGTGTGTGTGTGTGTGTGTGTGTGTGTGTGTGTGTGTGTGTACTCACCTAGTTGTACTCACCTAGTTGTGTTTGCGGGGGTTGAGCTCTGGCTCTTTGGTCCCGCCTCTCAACCGTCAATCAACAGGTGTACAGATTCCTGAGCCTATCGGGCTCTGTCATATCTACACTTGAAACTGTGGATGGAGTCAGCCTCCACCACATCACCCCCTAATGCATTCCATTTGTCAACCACTCTGACACTAAAAAAGTTCTTTCTAATATCTCTGTGGCTCATTTGGGCACTCAGTTTCCACCTGTGTCCCCTTGTGCGTGTTCCCCTTGTGTTAAATAGACTGTCTTTATCTACCCTATCAATTCCCTTCAGAATCTTGAATGTGGTGATCATGTCCCCCCTAACTCTTCTGTCTTCCAGCGAAGTGAGGTTTAATTCCCGTAGTCTCTCCTCGTAGCTCATACCTCTCAGCTCGGGTACTAGTCTGGTGGCAAACCTTTGAACCTTTTCCAGTTTAGTCTTATCCTTGACTAGATATGGACTCCATGCTGGGGCTGCATACTCCAGGATTGGCCTGACATATGTGGTATACAAAGTTCTGAATGATTCTTTACACAAATTTCTGAATGCCGTTCGTATGTTGGCCAGCCTGGCATATGCCGCTGATGTTATCCGCTTGATATGTGCTGCAGGAGACAGGTCTGGCGTGATATCAACCCCCAAGTCTTTTTCCTTCTCTGACTTCTGAAGAATTTCCTCTCCCAGATGATACCTTGTATCTGGCCTCCTGCTCCCTACACTTATCTTCATTACATTACATTTGGTTGGGTTAAACTCTAACAACCATTTGTTCGACCATTCCTTCAGCTTGTCTAGGTCTTCTTGAAGCCTCAAACAGTCCTCTTCTGTTTTAATCCTTCTCATAATTTTAGCATCGTCTGCAAACATTGAGAGAAATGAATCGATACCCTCCGGGAGATCATTTACATATATCAGAAACAAGATAGGACCGAGTACAGAGCTCTGTGGGACTCCACTGGTGACTTCACGCCAATCGGAGGTCTCACCCCTCACCGTAACTCTCTGCTTCCTATTGCTTAGATACTCCCTTATCCACTGGAGCACCTTACCAGCTACACCTGCCTGTCTCTCCAGCTTATGTACCAGCCTCTTATGCGGTACTGTGTCAAAGGCTTTCCGACAATCCAAGAAAATGCAGTCCGCCCAGCCCTCTCTTTCTTGCTTAATCTGTGTCACCTGATCGTAGAATTCTATCAAGCCTGTAAGGCAAGATTTACCCTCCCTGAATCCATGCTGGCGATTTGTCACGAAGTCCCTTCTCTCCAGATGTGTTACCAGTTTTTTTCTCACGATCTTCTCCATCACCTTGCATGGTATACAAGTCAAGGACACTGGCCTGTAGTTCAGTGCCTCTTGTCTGTCGCCCTTTTTGTATATTGGGACCACATTCGCCGTCTTCCATATTTCTGGTAGGTCTCCCGTCTCTAGTGACTTACTATACACTATGGAGAGTGGCAAGCAAAGTGCCTCTGCACACTCTTTCAGTACCCATGGTGAGATCCCATCTGGACCAACAGCCTTTCTAACATTTTCTAACATCCAGATCCAGCAGGTGTCTCTTGACCTCCTCTCTCGTAATTTCGAACTCCTCCAAGGCCGCCTGGTTTACCTCCCTTTCTCCTAGCACAGTGACCTCACCCTGTTCTATTGTGAAGACCTCCTGGAACCTCTTGTTGAGTTCCTCACACACCTCTCTGTCATTCTCTGTATACCTGTCCTCGCCTGTTCTAAGTTTCAATACCTGTTCTTTCACTGTTGTTTTCCTTCTGATATGACTGTGGAGTAGCTTTGGTTCGGTCTTGGCTTTGTTTGCTATATCATTTTCAAAATTTTTCTCTGCTTCTCTTCTCACCCTGACGTACTCATTCCTGGTTCTCTGGTATCTCTCTCTGCTTTCTGGTGTTCTGTTATTCCGGAAGTTCCTCCACGCCTTTTTGTTCAGTTTCTTCACTTCCATACATGCCCTATTATACCATGGATTCTTCTGTTGCTTCTCGGATTTTTCCCTTTGGGCCGGGATGAACCTGTTTACTGCCTCCTGACACTTTTGGGTAACATAGTCCATCATACCCTGTACAGACTTGTCTCTGAGGTCTGTGTCCCAAGGTATTTCACTTAGGAAACTTCTCATCTGTTCATAATTCCCCTTTAGGTATGCCAGCCTTTTGATTCCTAGTTCTTTTTGGGGGGAGATAAGTCCTAGCTCTACCAGGTACTCAAAGTTCAATACACTGTGGTCACTCATTCCCAAGGGCGCTTCCATCTTAACTTCCCTTATATCCCATTCATTTAGGGTAAATATCAAATCAAGCATTGCTGGTTCATCTTCTCCTCTCATTCTTGTTGGTTCTTTGTTGTGCTGGCTTAGAAAGTTTCTTGTTGCCACGTCCAGCAGCTTAGCTCTCCATGTTTCTGGTCCTCCATGCGGGTCTCTGTTCTTCCAATCTATCTTCCCATGGTTGAAGTCTCCCATAATTAGTAGTCCAGATCCATTCCTGCTAGCAACAGAAGCTGCTCTTTCTATTATGTTAATGGTGGCCATGTTGTTTCTATCATATTCCTGTCTAGGTCTTCTGTCATTTGGTGGTGGATTATATATGACTGCGACTATAATTTTTTTCCCTCCATTTGTTACAGTACCTGCTATGTAGTCACTGAAACCTTCACAGCCCTGAATATCCATCTCCTCAAAATCCCAGCCTTTTCTTACCAGCAGAGCTACACCACCCCCACCTCTTCCTTCCCTCTCTTTCCTCATAACATAATAGTCCTGTGGGAACACTGCATTTGTTATCGTTTTCGTGATCTTTGTTTCTGTGAGGGCTATTATGTCTGGGTTTTCCTCTAGTACCAGTTCTCCAAGCTCATTTGCTTTATTTTTAATTCCATCTATGTTAGTGTACATCGCTTTGAGGCTCACTTTGAGGCTGTGTGTGTGTGTGTGTGTGTATGTGTGTATGTGTGTGTGTGTGTGTGTGTGTCCGGCCAACCTACTGAGTGCCCAAGAGGCTTAAAGTAACTAACGGAAGCAGAGTCTACTTCCTGTATACGTCAAATTTCGTGAGCAAAATTGTGAAGGTTGTGCAAGTGGGGTCCTCCGGTGCGTGTGCCCCCCCCCCGGTGCCTGTGGGGGTCCACCCCCCCCCGTGCGTGTGGCCCCCCCCCCGGTGCCTGTGGGGGTCCACCCCCCCCCCGTGCGTGTGGGGTCCCACCCCCCCCCCCCGTGCGTGTGGGGTCCCCTACTCTGCGTCTCGTGCAGCCATTATGGGTGACATTCTCCGTGGGGTTCCCTGGCGGCCGTCCACTCGACCCCTGCATGATTAAATCGAGAAAATACAATGGTTGTATACAGCAGTACCCCGTGACCCCCCCTCCCCCCTCCGCTCTATAGTGACTATACTGCTTGTGTATGCTGTATGTGTATGCTGCTTGTGTATGCTGCATGTATATACTCTTTTATCATTTATTGTTTCCATTGTATTTCAAAAGTACAGCAACATTCTCCTTTGTCTCAAATTTATATATTTATTTATTTTTCACGATAATCGTTTGTACTAGAGTAAACCTTCTTCTGTGGCCAGGTTGGGCTGCATCTGCCAGTGATATAGAAGCCTATAGTTCTTTTCCTCCTCCACCTTCACCCCGTTTTCTCTATGTTGTTGTTGCCGTTGAAAATGCAACTTGTTCAGGAAAGTAATATTCATAAACATCTACGTTTTCTATGCAACAGACTAGATAGGTTAGGTGGGTTGAGTAGGTTCGCAAGTTTCTGGTTTGACTTAAATGTTGGGATTTTTTTTTTTATTGTCAAATGAGGTAACAGACTGGGAGGTTGTTACAGTAGAGTAACGAGTAGTTGAGGGAGTGACCAATTGGTCCTCCTCGATACATACGCCTTTGTTTCTGCTTGTCTTAATGCCAGGCTCCCCGAGCATAGGGGTAGTGTAGTGGCACTCTGTTGTCAGTCTTTGGCCCTCGTGTGGCCTGTTCCCGGTAGTCTCTGTACCAGGCAGCTGGTGGGGGTGTTACTGAGGGCTGTACCCGGTAGTCTCTGTACCAGGCAGCTGGTGGGGGTGTTACTGAGGGCTGTACCCGGTAGTCTCTGTACCAGGCAGCTGGTGGGGGTGTTACTGAGGGCTGTACCCGGTAGTCTCTCTGTACCAGGCAGCTGGTGGGGGTGTTACTGAGGGCTGTACCCGGTAGTCTCTCTGTACCAGGCAGCTGGTGGGGGTGTTACAGAGGGCTGTATCAGGCAGCTGGTGGGGGTGTTGCAGAGGGCTGTACCAGGCAGCTGGTGGGGGTGTTACAGAGGGCTGTACCAGGCAGCTGGTGGGGGAGTTACAGAGGGTTATACCAGGCAGCTGGTGGGGGTGTTGCAGAGGGCTGTACCAGGCAGCTGGTGGGGGTGTTACAGAGGGCTGTACCAGGCAGCTGGTGGGGGTGTTACAGAGGGTTATACCAGGCAGCTGGTGGGGTGTTACAGAGGGCTGTACCAGGCAGCTGGTGGGGGTGTTGCAGAGGGCTGTACCAGGCAGCTGGTGGGGGTGTTACAGAGGGCTGTACCAGGCAGCTGGTGGGGGTGTTACAGAGGGCTGTACCAGGCAGCTGGTGGGGGTGTTACAGAGGGTTATACCAGGCAGCTGGTGGGGGGTGTTACAGAGGGTTGTACCAGGCAGCTGGTGGGGGTGTTACAGAGGGCTGTACCAGGCAGCTGGTGGGGGTGTTACAGAGGGCTGTACCAGGCAGCTGGTGGGGGTGTTACAGAGGGCTGTACCAGGCAGCTGGTGGGAGTGTTACAGAGGGCTGTACCAGGCAGCTGGTGGGGGTGTTACAGAGGGCTGTACCAGGCAGCTGGTGGGAGTGTTACAGAGGGCTGTACCAGGCAGCTGGTGGGGGTGTTACAGAGGGCTGTACCAGGCAGCTGGTGGGGGTGTTACAGAGGGTTATACCAGGCAGCTGGTGGGGGGTGTTACAGAGGGTTGTACCAGGCAGCTGGTGGGGGTGTTACAGAGGGCTGTACCAGGCAGCTGGTGGGGGTGTTACAGAGGGCTGTACCAGGCAGCTGGTGGGGGGTGTTACAGAGGGCTGTACCAGGCAGCTGGTGGGGGGTGTCACAGAGGGTTGTACCAGGCAGCTGGTGGGGGTGTTACAGAGGGCTGTACAAGGTAACACCTCCGTAACCAGGCAGGTGTGTGTGACGTGTTAGAGAGGACTCTGTTTTCCGATGGAATCCTGTCTCAAGTTGTGAGTAGTTGGCTGATGCTGGCTTGGCTGATGCTGGCTTGGCTGATGCTGGCTTGGCTGATGTTGGCTTGGCTGATGCTGGCTTGGCTGATGCTGGCTTGGCTGATGCTGGCTTGGCTGATGCTGGCTTGGCTGATGCTGGCTGGGCTGATGCTGGCTTGGCTGATGCTGGCTTGGCTGATGCTGGCTGGGCTGATGCTGGCTTGGCTGATGCTGGCTTGGCTGATGCTGGCTTGGCTGATGCTGGCTTGGATGTTGACATCAACAGTCTCTCTCCACGTGTTCCATCTCTGGCATATATACCCGCAGCGTCACTCTCATACAGAACGAGGGGGACCCAGTTAACTATGTGGTGAGTGTTGCTGAAGGTCTTGGGGTGAAGAAGAGGTCTGTGGGGATCAAGTTTTCTTTGGGTATGAGTGACCGCTTTGGAGTCAATGTAAATAAATACATTATTAATATGATGGCCTTGTAGAATAGCTTAATACATAACGGCCTGAATGATGCCTTCTTTTAATAATTACTAATTTTAGCTTGTGAAGTGTAGTAGTATATTGTTAATCTCCGTGTCATGGGTGCCGTGTTTGAGGAGCGTGTGTTGTAAACACTGTAGGTTAGTTATGGTTGCTAGGAGCCTCTGACCGGTAATGGTGAGTTGTGTCATTACCCGCCCCCTGTCTCAGGGGCGTGCCTGCCTTCCCCTCCACTATCCCTTCACGGCTGGCACTAGGGGGCCTCTCCCTACACGCCACGGCTGGCACTAGGGGGCCCCTCCCTACACGTCACGGCTGGCACTAGGGGCCCATCCCTACACGTCACGGCTGGCACTAGGGGGCCCCTCCCTACACGTCACGGCTGGCACTAGGGGGCCCTCCCTACACGTCACGGCTGGCACTAGGGGGCCCCTCCCTACACGTCACGGCTGGCACTAGGGGGCCCTCCCTACACGTCACGGCTGGCACTAGGGGGCCCTCTCTACACGTCACGGCTGGCACTAGGGGGCCCTCCCTACACGTCACGGCTGGCACTAGGGGGCCCCTCCCTACACGTCACGGCTGGCACTAGGGGGCCCTCCCTACACGTAACGGCTGGCACTAGGGGCCCCTCCCTACACGTCACTGCTGGCACTAGGGGGCCCTCCCTACACATCACGGCTGATAGGGGGCCCTCCCTACACGTCACGGCTGGCACTAGGGGGCCCACCCTACACGTCACGGCTGGCACTAGGGGGCCCTCCATACACGTCACGGCTGGCACTAGGGGTCCCTCTCTACACGTCACGGCTGGCACTAGGGGCCCCTCCCTACACGTCACGGCTGACACTAGGGGGCCCACCCTACACGTCACGGCTGGCACTAGGGGGCCCACCCTACACGTCACGGCTGGCACTAGGGGGCCCCTCCCTACACGTCACGGCTGGCACTAGGGGGCCCTCCCTACACGTCACGGCTGGCACTAGGGGGCCCCTCCCTACACGTCACGGCTGGCACTAGGGGGCCCCTCCCTACACGTCACGGCTGGCACTAGGGGGCCCTCCCTACACGTCACGGCTGGCACTAGGGGGCCCTCCCTACACGTCACGGCTGGCACTAGGGGCCCCTCCCTACACGTCACTGCTGGCACTAGGGGGCCCTCCCTACACATCACGGCTGATAGGGGGCCCTCCCTACACGTCACGGCTGGCACTAGGGGGCCCTCCCTACACGTCACGGCTGGCACTAGGGGGCCCTCCCTACACGTCACGGCTGGCAGGGGGCCCTCTCTACACGTAACGGCTGGTAAGGGGCCCTCCCTACGTCAGGGCTGGCACTAGGGGGCCCTCCCTACACGTCACGGCTGGCACTAGGGGGCCCACCCTACACGTCAGGGCTGGCACTAGGGGGGCCCTCCCTACGTCAGGGCTGGCACTAGGGGGGCCCTCCCTACGTCAGGGCTGGCAGGGAGCCAGCGCTGACGTGTACCATCGTACAGATTCACTGATTTGTTCTTCTATCCTCCTTTCCTCAGTTACCTTGTCACGGTGATGTTGCCTGGTAATACCTCTAATTTGTTGAAGTCTTGGGTATGAAGTATTCAATTTGGTCACCTTCAGCGCCCTCAGCAGCCAGCACATCTGCTCGTTCATTCCCACATATTCCAACATGGGAGGGGATCCACAGGAACCTGACGACTCTTCCCTGGTTGGTTAGTACCCTCACAACTCTCGTGATTTCAACGGCTATCGCAAGGTTTTCTACCTAATTTTTACTAAGACTTTGTAGTGTTGCTATTGAATCAGTGCAGATCGCTGCCTGCACCGTTGGTGTTTCTTTCAAGGAATCTTAACGTCATAACAATGGCAGTTAGCTCTGCGTTGAAGAGGCCTAGTTCTCAATACGCGCTTTTTCTTCACTTGAGTTTTCTCAATTTGACTCTGATCCCTTCCACAGCCCCCCTCCCACACCCAGCACCCCCCTCCTTTTTTTTTTTGGAGTAAAGAGGAAGGAGAGGCATAGGTGAAGGGAAGTATAGAAGTGGGAAATACAGTGAGAGGTATGAAAGCAGGCGGGCTGTCCGCCTTGCTGACACGATGTGTGGGTGTTGGCAGCTAAGCTAAGCTGGCTCCCTCTTGTCCGAGAGCTGTGAGTGTGTGAGAGGTTCTACACATGTCCCTCCTCCAACATGAGAACCACTAACCTCTTCCACACACCCCTCCTCTGACCTCTCCCCGCCATTGACCCCTCCCACACCAACCCTCCTTCCTTAACAAGTGAAAACAACCTCCGCGAACTTGGAAAAAAAACTTGTACAGTCACTTTCCCCAAAGATCTTTCCTTCGCCTTAAAAGCGACTGTGTAAGTTGAATAGATATCGCCATAAAAGGCTTCCCCTCACACACGCACCTGTCGTAAACAAATGCAAAACCAGTTTAGCTTCGGACTGTTGACGGGGGTTATAAAATGAACTAATTCCCTTGTGAGTCCTTGTGTTGCGATGTCCCACACTGTGTTGCGTTACTCGGGTGAAGCACCAGCCTCACATGCTGACCCGGTGCTGACCCGGTCTCTCAGACTTGGTGACCCGGTGCTGACCCGGTCTCTCAGACTTGGTGACCCGGTGCTGACCCGGTCTCTCAGACTTGGTGACCCGGTGCTGACCCGGTCTCTCAGACTTGGTGACCCGGTGCTGACCCGGTCTCTCAGACTTGGTGACCCGGTGCTGACCCGGTCTCTCAGACTTGGTGACCCGGTGCTGACCCGGTCTCTCAGACTTGGTGACCCGGTGCTGACCCGGTCTCTCAGACTTGGTGACCCGGTCTCTCAGACTTGGTGACCTGGTGCTGACCCGGTCTCTCAGACTTGGTGACCTGGTGCTGACCCGGTCTCTCAGACTTGGTGACCCGGTGCTGACCCGGTCTCTCAGACTTGGTGACCCGGTGCTGACTCTCCTGTGTGTGAACCTTTTGATGGTGCCGGAGATCAATGTCCTCGCGGCCGGTCTCTGACCTGACCTTCTAGTTGTGATCTCCTTATCCAGGTTGTTGGACGCGACTGCTCGCAACGTGACGTATAAATCACAGCCTGGCTGATCAAGTACCCTTAGGATGTGTTTACCAAGTTCTCTGTTGAACACCGTGCGAAGTCGGTTATTCTATAAATATTATTATTGTTGTTATTATTATTATTATTCGCTTTTCACGACAAATCACCATCGGATTCTTTTAGACAAGATGGTGTAGGCTCTTAGTCCTATGTTTGTGTAAATCATACACATTGGACGCTTTTCACAAGACTTCCTTGTTGAGCACTGTTAGGAGGCTGTCGAGATGTCTAAACTGGATGCTGTTTACAGTATAGGAGACAAGTGTTTATCATTTGGTAAATAGCTATTTACGGACTGTGGGACGAAGTTGTTTCAAGAGTGTAATTGTTTATATATGGTGGGAGATGGGTGTGTAGTGTGGGCTCAGTTGTTTACACGTAGTGGGAGACGGGTGTGTAGTGTGGGCTCAGTTGTTTACACGTAGTGGGAGACGGGTGTGCGTTGTGTGGAACAAGTTGTATGCTCATTGTGCCTTTATGAATTAGCTCGTATAGAGGTGAGCATGTGGTGTTGTAACAATCCCACCGCTGCCACCATTGTAACACTTTGTGCAATGCCACCATTGTAACGATCACTGACCATCAAGTCCTGCTGGTATTGTACAACTATGGTAACACTCACTCTAATGGTTGCTATAACTGGTAACCCTTTAGGCAGTATAACAATTGCATTGATATAACCCCAAAGAACTGGGAAGAGTCCGCCCTCGAAGCAGAAAGTGCTCATCAAGTTATCAGGTGAAAAAAAGATGTTAAAAATAGCTTTACCATTCTTACAATCCAGATGGAAGATCAGGTTACTCAGAAAACAAATAATGCCGCCACCAGGTACCCCAGGTACCTAGCAGTAAAATAGGTACCTGGGTGTTAGTCAGCTGTCACGGGCTGCTTCCTGGGGGTGGAGGCCTGGTCGAGGACCGGGCCGCGGGGACACTAAAAAGCCCCGAAATCATCTCAAGATAACCTCAAGATAACCACCCCTGGAAACACAAACCATAAATGTTTCTATTTTCCGCTTGTTACAACTTGTAATAAAGTTGTTACATCTTGGCTTAACGTGTTTATGACCTATTAGAACGCTGTTACAACTGGCTATATTGGTTGTTATAACTAGTTAGGAGGTGTTAAAACTTGTTCGAACGTTGTACCAACGTCGTAGTTTCGGTGTGTTTGGCGGGACTACCCCTAGAACGTTGATGATTAGGCTAATTGACTCGGGAGGAGACCAGTCAACTAATACCGAGTGTTATGGAACTTTGATGTTTTTATGCTTACTGGATGAATGGAATTCCTTCTGCATTTACTTTATGAAAAACAAGGGGGTTATATTAACTCATAAAAATACTCATAAGATCACGGGTAAAGTCCAAATCAATTCAAGGTCTATGACTCAGAATTAATTAAGTGAAAATTAATCTCCACCCAGGAGATTCATACACAGTTACTTGATTTAATAATGCAAATTAATTAACCCTATGCTAATGGCATCCTAACCTTAGAGGCACGGTAATGGAATACAAATTGTACAGGAATCTCAGACAAATACTTTTATATTGCTTCTCAGCTGGTGATGTGCCCCCCCCCCGACCTGAGGGGGGCACAACAAACCCCATACCCCAACCCTTTCTCAAGCACTCCCAAGATCACTCTAACACTTGTGTCTCGTACCCTTCAAGGAAGTACAAGTTCCACCCACTCCTGCTCTAGATAACTCCGCCCCTCTCTAGGCCTATATCCAATCAATTTGAACTAGGCATAGGCCCTGGCACACTCAACCAATGAGGGAGTATTAAATCCAGGAGGCGGGGGTTTTCCCAGGAAAGCTGGGTATCTGGCCTACTTTTCCGAGAGCCATTAGAAAACATGGACCGTCGGGGATTGAACGCCGACCTGCATGAAGCGAGACTGTCCCCTATACTCCACTCCTGTCAGCCTCCACCTTACCCATGCTCCAAACCCCCGTCAGCCTTTTGGGGCTAGATTCACGAAGCAGTTACGCAAGCACTTACGAACCTGTCCATCTTTTCTCAATCTTTGGCGGCTTTGTTTACAATTATTAAACAGCTAATGAGCTCCGAAGCACCAGGAGGCTGTTTATAACAATAACAACATTTGATTGGGAAGTGTTCATGCTTGCAAACTGTTTAATAAATGTAACCAAAGCCGTCAAAGATTGAGGAAAGATATACAGGTTCGTAAGTACTTACGTAACTGCTTCGTGAATCTGGTCCCTGGTCTCCTACAGATAACGACAGTACGTGTACTGGCCCGCCTATAGTCCCTCAGGGGCGGAGAGTACCCTTAGTGACACGCACACCCCCCATGGGCACGCACACTCCCCATGGGCACGGACACCCCCCAGAGGCTGGCCAGTATGTGCACAACACACCCCGGCCCCCCAGCCAGGAGGGGCGGGGTGCCGTGCCCAACAATGGGTGTAGCAGCAGCGCCTGATGTACACACAATGCAGCGGCCGCGTGGCTGAGCATGTTATCGGAGCGTGTGCCGCTCAAGTCACAACAACCAGGCCGGCAGTAATGGTGATGGACCACTGGTTTTTAAGGGGCAGGGTCTATACCCTGATGTAGGGGGGGGGGGGTATAGTGCCCAGGACACACACAGGCTGGAAGGGGGGGAGGGTTGTAGTGTTAAAGTCTATTGGCCTCTCTATCTGGCCTCTGTAGCCTTTGGCTTCTCTATCTGGCCTCTGTAGCCTTTGGCTTCTCTATCTGGCCTCTGTAGCCTTTGGCCTCTGTAGCCTTTGGCCTCTCTATCTGGCTTCTGTAGCCTTTGGCCTCTCTATCTGGCCTCTGTAGCCTTTGGCCTCTCTATCTGGCCTTTGTAGCCTTTGTCCTCTCTATCTGACCCCTGTAGCCTTTGGCCTCTCTATCTGGCCTCTGTAGCCTTTGTTACTAGCACTGAGGAGCCAGGAGCTGGGGGAGAGGAATATCTTGGAGCCATTTCTGGTGTTGGGAGGATGGTGTCAGAAATAAACATGAAATAGAAAAATGTTAAGTACATAAGTCGGAAGATTGAACCGAGATGGTTTGATCATATTAAACTATTAGATGATTAATGGTAATTTGTGTGTTTCCGAGTGAATTATAAAGTGAGGTGACAGGACGACCATTTATAAGTTGGACAAACATGGTGTGTGACAGCATCGCTCCTGTGCCAGTTAAGTCCACTATGGGCTCACCATAGCTCGTGCTACTTGCCCCGCGCCTGTGCCAGGTAAGTTACGGGCTCACCATAGCCCGTGCTGCTTGGAACTTGTTCCGAGTAGCTGAATCTATAACAACAAACAACATAGTGCGTTACAAGGGTACCTAAGTGTAGTTACAGGATGAGAGCTACGCTCGTGGTGTCCCGTCTTCCCAGCACTCTTAGTGTGGCATCTTGAAGGACTATCCACGCGCGTAACCATTTTAAGTAGTAAATCTAAACCTTTAATTCGTTTATCCGCCGATGCATTGGTCTCTCGTTAGATATTAAGTGGTTTATGTTAATCAATAATTTCCTTGTTTGTGTTAAACTAACTCTGCCGTTAACAAGGACGGAGGACCGGTAAACTTGGGTGGTTAACATTCGCAAGAGCACGTTGGTGAGTGACTTTGGTAACAAACGTTGTGGCAACGGTCGCCAACTATTGACAATCGAATACTCGGTATCGGTAACAACGGGTCATCGAATACCCGGTATCGGTAACAACGGGTCATCGAATACCCGGTATCGGTAACAACGGGTCATCAAATACCCGGTATCGGTAGCAACGGGTCATCGAATACCCGGTATCGGCAACAACGGGTCATCAAACGCCCGGTATCGGTAGCAACGGGTCATCAAACGCCCGGTATCGGTAGCAACGGGTCATCAAACGCCCGGTATCGGTAGCAACGGGTCATCAAACGCCCGGTATCGGTAGCAACGGGTCATCAAACGCCCGGTATCGGTAGCAACGGGTCATCAAACGCCCGGTATCGGTAGCAACGGGTCATCAAACGCCCGGTATCGGTTGCAACGGGTCATCAAACGCCCGGTATCGGTAGCAACGGGTCATCAAACGCCCGGTATCGGTAGCAACGGGTCATCAAATACCCGGTATCGGTAACAACGGGTCATCAAATACCCGGTATCGGTAACAACGGGACATCAAATACCCGGTATCGGTAACAACGGGTCATCAAATACCCGGTATCGGTAACAACGGGACATCAAATACCCGGTATCGGTAACAACTGGTCATCAAATACCCGGTATCGGTAACAACGGGACATCAAATACCCGGTATCGGTAACAACGGGTCATCAAATAACCGTTTTACAGTACTTAACAGGCGGTATTTTCACCGGAAAATAACGTTTAACAGTGATACATTCCAAGTACTTATGTATGGGGCAAAAATGAAGGCTGTAAACAAAATGTAGAATAAGTAAAATCTGCTCATAGTAGGAAAGCAACGTGTAAAGGATATGTGAATAATGAAGTCTGACGACCTAACGTTTAGGGAGCATAACCAAGCAAGTATTGCGTCAGCCAGGGAAATGATAGGATGGCTTACCGAAACCTTCAAATCCAGGGATCCCATCACAATGGATGTACTCTTCAAATCACTTGTACTGTCCCGTCTTGAGTACTGCTCGGTATTCACTCTCCCCTTCAAAGCCGGGGAGATTGCTGAAATAGAGGGAATACAGAGAACATATACGGCATACATAGACGCGATAAAGCACCTAAATTATTGGGACCGTCTCAAAGCTCTCAAAAATATACTTTCTGGAAAGGAGACGAGTGGTGTTACATAATATATGCATGGAAGATACAGGAAGGCCAGGTCCCAAATTTGAACAGTAAAATAACATACTGGAGTGAACGATATGGAAGGAAATGCAGAATTGAACCAGTGAAAAGTAGAGGTGCCATAGGCACAGTCAAAGAACACGATATAAACATCAAGGGTCTACGGTTGTTCAATATCCTCCCCTGCAAGTATAAGAAAGATTGCTGGAACAAAGGTGGATTTCTTCAATAAAAAATTAGTTTCCTCCAAGGAGTGCCGGACCAGCCGGGCTGTGGTGGATATGTTGGCCTGCGGGCCGCTCCAAGCAACAGCCTAGTGGACCAAGTTATCATAAGTCAAATCATGAAGTCTCGGGCCTGGCTTGGGAGTACATGATTTTCGAGAACTTACTCGACAGAGAGAGATAGAGAGGAAGGAATTGGGGAGGAGGCAGATAAGGTAGGGAAGGTTAGATAAGAGGACTGTAGGGTATGGGTGCAATGTTTCCAATACTGGCAAGGCTGGACGGCGTCGTGTGTGTGTGTGTGTGTGTGTGTGTGTGTGTGTGTGTGTGTGTGTGTGTGTGTGTGTGTATGTGTGCGCGCGTGCGCGTGCGTGCGTGTGTGTGACTGCAATAGACAATGAGCAGCATCCCGCCTGGCCGCTCGGCCTTGACCGCAGCCCAGTCTTGTCCAGCCTTCCTCAGCCTTCCTCAGCCTTCCTCAGCCACCCTAGCTGTTGTCTGCTGGGGCCGTCTCCTGCAGGGACCTGCCACCATGTCAGGGTATAATGTCAGCCGTGTTAAAGTTTGTTTGCCAAGACTCTCATTGCCTCTGGCGCACCTTTTTTTCATGCTAGTTATTTTGCTGTTCTTGTATGCTGACAAATCTACCAGTGTGCTTGTTTCTTTCTTTAGAGATCTTTGCAGGGCCGGGTTTAGATACGATTCTGTTTGACAGAACATTTAATACAACGCCCTAATTTACCCGTTATTTCTATTGATCTCTTTTTATGTGCTATCAATCCATGGTAACACTTATCAAATACATTTGCAAATTCTGTGTATGCAACATATTCATTTTTTTCTAATGCTTCAGTGATTGAGTAATTGCGAAAGGCCATGCTCTTCCCCGCTTTAAAACCATGTTGACATGGCTTGGTGAAGTTCATTGTTCTCTATAAAACTGGAGATTTGGTTCCTAATGCGTGCCATTAATGCGACTGGTCAGTCGTGTTTAGCCAAAGCTATATTTCCTCGCTTGTGTAGTGGTGCTATATCTGCTGATTTAAGTGCTTCTGGTATCTCGCCCATCTCCCAGCCTGTTCTCCACACTACACAGCGCTCGCGCCACTGGTACTTTACATTTCTTTATGAATATAGAAAAAGGCGAAACCCACAGACACTACGGACACAGCTCCTCTACGCAAGTGAGGTAACGAAACAATGGCGAGAAACGAGAGGGTGAGAACGAGGTATATACTGCAGGACAACATGATTTTAAATCGGGAAGATCGTATTTAAATCGGGAAGATCGTATTTAAATCGGGAAGCAACTACTTGATTATCATAATATGGAGGCGTTATAATTATTCCACAAAGCAGACGCCGTATTTACAGGTTCTGCAAAAGTGTTCTATATGTGATAGTGGAACATTGGTCCTTAAAATTATGAACTTAATTTAATTTTAATTTACTGTAAACAATTACAGTAAATTAAACAAATGATAGTCAGAGTACGGTGCTAAGCACAGTGACACAAGGCACTGTGCTTGAGCTGTCAGTCTTCCTCATAACAAATATAGTCAAGATTTCAACTGCAGTCTCGTGTCATCGTTCACTGATGACGCCAAAGAAAACATCAAACATGTCCCGGTGGGAGATAAGGAAGATTTGTAAGCAAATATCAACAGTCTTTCTTCCGATTTGGCAATATTTTTTTTTCTTAGGGAAATTCCTGCGCGGGCCCTAAGCCTCTGGCTGGCCCAATATGTGTTGTTTGTTTCTCTTTGACTTAGATGGAGTATTAGTATTTATGACTCGGATTTGGCAATAGGAAATACTTAATACTTATCGAAGTAATTGCAATTTTCACCGTTAAGAAAAATAAGACGACCTAAAGATGGGCGCACGACCTAACGTTTAGAGCGCCCAGGAAAGCAAAGGGAGCATTTCATTCACCTGAGCTGTAGGAGACTCGAACCGTGGACCCCCACCTGTGTGAGACCGGAGCTCTATCGACCGAGCTATTGAGTAGTCTTAATAAGAAAAGTTTCCAGAAGCAGCATCCTCCTGCCACGCTGTAAACCTCAACTTTTCCCTGACTACTACTGAAGCTCAGAGTTACTGACCCGCGCCCACCTCTTGTAAATTGTCATCCACGGCTACACGCAAGTGGAGATGACAATTTATTTTAATTTATTTTTTTAAGTTACGGGATCAGCCTGGTTGTGATGGTTATATGAACACCTGCAGCCTGCAAAGACATTCTGGCCGAGCAGGCACTCACCAGGGAAATCAGGGCCCCGGTCCGAGGCAAGGCGAGCCACTGGTAACCTGGGGCAGGCTGGCGTAAGGGGTCACGTCGACTCGAAGACCTTACTCTTTCTCTGTTATGGAATGTCGTCTCCCTTGCCCTTGATCCTGTCCTCTTATCATCGTGCTTGCCAGGGGTGAGATCAGTTAGCGTGGAGAGGTGAGAAGGGGAGGTTGTGAGGGGGCGAGACGGTGAGGGAAGATATCTACAGTGATAAGGACTGTGTAGGTTGTAGATGGCTACAGTGATGGGGAACACTGAGGTGGTGTGTGTGTGTGTGTGTGTGTGTGTGTGTGTGTGTGTGTGTGTGTGTGTGTGTGTGTGTGTGTGTGTGTGTGTGTGTGTGTGTAGGGGGGGAGGGGAGAGACCTGGGCACCGGGTACCCCATCCAGTAATATCTATAACACAGAATGTATGTCTTTCTGTACAAGAAGGGAGGCCAGACCCATTAAACTCTGCAGGATTAATGGGGATTCTATGGGGAGCATCGTAGGGGTGTACGGGATCACCCTCCTTCAGGTGATCCTGAAGGAAGATCAGCCCCTAAATACCTCCTTCACGAAGTGGGTGAATGTAAAACGGTGAGCATAGAGTCCGTATAGATCCGAAACCTATGTTTATGGGCAGCACACAACGTGGACCAGACTGTGCGACACAGTGGTTGCCAGGATCAGGTTGGGTTACCATTACCTGTGGCAGGTGGCTACGGGTGACGGATCTCCCAATCCTGAGCACTCCAGGTGCAAACTCTGTGAGCAGGAACTGCGGCATGATCTCCCACACTACATCACCAAATGCCCAGTTATTAGACCCTGCAGACCCGCCGGCATGAGGTACCTGGAGCTGTATAATCACCTTATTCACTCTCGTGTTCTTGACGACACCCTCACAATGCGCCCAAAATTTGTCAGTGCAGGCCACTGGTCACATGGACCTCTATGACTAGCCTTCCTACGTGAGAGGGACTTATCATGTTAACTACCACGTAGGTAGTTCTTCACACTTTATACTTCCCTTCGTGTAGTGAAGGAAAGTATAGAAATGCAGATGTAATTAAATGTGCTAAAGTGTTCCCATGCACCTACAACACACCCCCCCTCTCCTGCTCCCCCACTTACAACACCCCCTGCCCTCCCCTCCCCCCCCCCCATGCACCTACAATACCCCCTCCCCTGCCTCCCACTTACAACACCCCCTGCCCTCCCCTCCCATGCACCTACAACACCCCCTCCCCTGCCCCCCCCCATGCACCTACAACACCCCCTCCCCTGCCCCCCACTTACAACACCCCCTGCCCACTCCCCCAGGCACCTACAACACCCCCTCCCCTGCCCCCCCCCATGCACCTACAACACCTCCTCCCCTGCCCCCCACTTACAACACCCCCTGCCCCCCCCAGGCACCTACAACACCCCCTCCCCTGCCCCCCACTTACAACACCCCCTGCCCACTCCCCCAGGCACCTACAACACCCTCCCAGTACTCAGAAGCGACTGGTTCTAGAGAGTCGCATCCTTAATGCATGATAAACTATACACAGCAAATAGCACCATTAGCCCAACATCCTCTCTCTCGAACAAAGCAATGGACCTGAGCCCTGCTGGCACGGTGGCCACGTGCACCTGTCACGGCTTGTAGCTGGCAGCGACCAGTGTGGTGGTCAACACTGGTGGCAGCCACCAGTGTGGTGGTCAACACTGGTGGCAGCCACCAGTGTGGTGGTCAACACTGGTGGCAACGACCAGTGTGGTGGTCAACACTGGTGGCAGACGACCAGTGTGGTGGGTAACACTGGTGGCAGCGACCAGTGTGGCGGGTAACACTGGTGGCAGCGACCAGTGTGGCGGGCAACACTGGTGGCAGCGACCAGTGTGGTGGGCAACACTGGGGGCAGCCACCAGTGTGGCGGGCAACACTGGTGGCAGCGACCAGTGTGGTGGGCAACACTGGTGGCAGCGACCAGTGTGGCGGGCAACACTGGTGGCAGCGACCAGTGTGGCGGGCAACACTGGTGGCAGCGACCAGTGTGGTGGGCAACACTGGGGGCAGCCACCAGTGTGGCGGGCAACACTGGTGGCAGCGACCAGTGTGGTGGGCAACACTGGTGGCAGCGACCAGTGTGGCGGGCAACACTGGTGGCAGCCACCAGTGTGGCGGGCAACACTGGTGGCTGCCACCAGTGTGGCGGGCAACACTGGTGGCAGCCACCAGTGTGGCGGGCAACACTGGTGGCAGCCACCAGTGTGGCGGGCAACACTGGTGGCAGCCACCAGTGTGGCGGGCAACACTGGTGGCAGCCACCAGTGTGGCGGGCATCACTGGTGGCAGCCACCAGTGTGGCGGGCAACACTGGTGGCTGCCACCAGTGTGGCGGGCAACACTGGTGGCAGCGATCAACACCTTCAGTTTCCATGCCAAATTAAATTTAAATTTAAATTTTGCCCCGAGCCCATGCCAAAAAACCGTTAATGCGTGTTCAGCGCGCGTCCCGCGGCCCTCAACATATACAAACTGCTCTCATTACTGCTGTCTAAACGACCGGCGGTACAACACAGCCGCAGCATCCACCAAGATACATATCTGCCGACGTGCATGTGTAGGCGGACCAGCAGACACCACTGCCGCTTCCTCCACCTGGTGAGCGAGCAGACAAACTGACGGACCGGTGTGACGAGTGATCAAAGTGGTCGCGTCGCCCCTGAAATTAAGGTCCATTGTTCGATTCCTGTGACACAAGCATTTAACTTTCGCTTTCACCCTGATGTCTATGTTCACCTATAGTCACCCAGGAATTAGGCAAGTGGGTTAGGAGTGGGGTGCGTCATGGGGAAAGGGTAGAGGAGGCTTCAAGTATTCCTGGTGCATACCTGGATAGGGTTTCGGGAGTAAATGTTTACATGGGAGTGGAGGATGCGCGCGCACCTCTGCACTACACATGGGAGTGGAGGATGCGCGCGCACCTCTGCACTACACATGGGAGTGGAGGATGCGCGCGCACCTCTGCACTACACATGGGAGTGGAGGATGCGCGCGCACCTCTGCACTACACATGGGAGTGGAGGATGCGCGCGCACCTCTGCACTACAATAAATATAAACAAACATTACACAGGAGTTGCACAAAAGAGCGGCAGCACAGGTGGTGTACAGCAATATGGGTCAAGCACCCGGGACCCAGCGACCACGTTACACACAACCATCACCTATTATTCCCTAGAATTTGGCGGCAAAACCTCGAATTTGATATTTCGCGCCAACCTGTTGTCTCATGGACTCATTTTCCGCGCCTCCTGGTTTTTTCCTGTTGCACCAACACCAGGGAAACAATCACGTCAGTACTGTAGGTAGAAGGAAGACACAATTAAAGTGGGATTCTGGGGTACATGATGAGGAAATATCAGCTGGGGTGGGGGGGGGAGAGGCTTCGGGTTGTGGGCGTTGGCTTAGCGGGTAGTATTGTTGATGCTTCCTACCACGGGCGCCACCCGTTCTCGCAAATTTAATAAGTCAATATTGACTTATTAGTTGCGTGCATAGGTGAAATGCTAAACATAATAGTTTCCCTTGAAAAGCTTCATAGAAAACACCGACCTTACCTAACCTACTTAGTATGTTAAAATAAGCATCTTATAGCTTCGTAATTACAATTGTTACTTAACCTATTATATGTATAGGTTAGGTAATAATTGTAATTACGAAGCAATAAGATGCTTATCTTAACATACTAAGCAGGTTAGGTAAGGTCGGTATTTTCTATGAAGCTTTTCAAGGGAAACTATTATGTTAAGTATGTCACCTATGCACATATTTAATAAGTCAATATTGACTTATTAAATTTATAATAAGTCAATATTGACTTATTAAATTTGCGAGAACGGGTTGACGGGCGAGAAGGGCGCAAGTGAACGCCCCTGTGAGTGATTACTAAGCCGTCAGATGTATGGGTATAGCAGGCAGCAACCTGGGCGCTCCTGGCAAGGAAGACTGCTGGTGGCAGCGGCTGTAGATACCGGAGACAACGGCCAGCAATCAAGTTCGCTGAATTAATCATATTTTAACGAGAATTTTATACGACAAGTTGTAATTGAATCATAAATCATGTAGTGTTGCATAGGTTCAGGGGGCTCCGTGATAGTCCAGGTGGTGGTGGGGCTCTGTGATAGTCACAGAGGGATAGTCAAAACAGTGCGAAAAGCTGACCCAGAATTTTTTTTTTTATAATGGGTCGTTGCCAAGACAAAATTGCCCACTCACCAACACACAACCTTGGAGGCAGGAATATACAAAGAGGTGAAAACAAGGTACCGCAGACGACACAAGACTGGAGATCAAAGGTGTCTGGGGAAAATATAGGGCGGTTTTCCATTTTGCGGTATATTTTGGTCTTTTAGATTTACAGTCAGGACGGGCGTTGAGCTTTGGACTTGCCCGCCCGGGTTTAGTGGTGGGTCGACAAGGTCGGACTGTCAGGGGGTGGAGGTGGGAGGGTAGGTGGGTGTTTTGTCTGTGTGATGTTATCAGTGGTGAGGGTGTGGCGCGCTCGGGCCAACATCGACGTTGTGTTGCGCCATGTGGGATGTTCCGGCAGTCTTCCTGTCGTGTGGCAACACTTTGGTGCCATGTCCTGTCCTACCACAACGCAGCTTCCACACGGCAAGTCAGCATAGTGTTTAATTTCTAGAGAAGCGGCTGCAGCGTGAGCACTATGAATCCGGCAACCTGTCCCCCTAGTAGAGCGTCGCATGTTGACGTATACTCTGCCTAAGGTCAAAAGCCGTCGTACTAGAAAGTAGCGGCGGTTCGCGAAATTGACATACTGTCCCGTTTTCTGATGTGGGTCCTCTGGTTGGTTAGGATAAGGACACTTTAGTACGACAGTTTCTTGCCGTTGGGAGACCTTTGGAGGACGGGGTGCAGCAGCAGTGGGAACATATTCTTGTTTTACGCGCGCTAAAACAGTGTGGCAAAACAATACTGTTTTTGGCTGAAGGGTGAGTGGGTGGGACGGGGCGGGGCACGACCTGGCGGTCCTCGCCGCCAAGGTCATGACCCCTGTGCAGGTTGGAGCCTCGTTGACCTGTGGCAACAGTCGATGCTCCTTTGTTTTAGTCAAACTACAAGGTAGGGTCCACAGTCACCCGCAGGAACCGGTTTTGGCTTGACCGCCTAGACGCCAGTTTAATTCATCTCATTAGGCTTCACATCATAGTGTAACAGTTATTTTGGACTGGGAGAAGTGGACTTCGGGATCATTCGTTGCGAGTTTGTCATTAATTAGGCGATTCCTGATGGTAATTACCGCCAGTAATTACTACGTTGACAGTGTTCTTATGGGATGTCTTTTTTCATTACTAATTAATGGCGCTGATAGCATTCTTCAGAGCCGACGGTGGTGGTTTGTCCCGTTTTCTGATTGGTCTTTGTTTGCTGGGTAGGAGTGTGCCCTGGGGACCCCCCAGTGAGGCTCCACCAGTGAAGGAGTTGGGGGGGTCCCTTACTGGTGTTTGGGGGGAGGGCCCCTCACTGGTGTTAGGGGGAGGACCCCCTCACTGGTGTTAGGGGGAGGACCCCCTCACTGGTGTTAGGGGGAGGACCCCCTCACTGGTGTTAGGGGGAGGGCCCCTCACTGGTGTTGGGTGTGTCTGGTAGGCAGTGACGGAAGCTTCGTGGAACGCTGTGAACGGTGAACTGTGATGGACGGACTCTAAGGTGTATTTTTCAAGAGACTGTGTATCATACAGTGGGAGTTGAACGCTTAGTCTACCAAGCTGTGTTTGTTGTGTTTGGTGAGACAGAGAGTACGCTGTGAGGAGGAGCGGCACCCTGCTAGGTGAGGCCCTCACGTGAGGTGTACTGTGTGCCCGCACTGTGTGTGTCGTGTGAGTGAGGTGCATTATGTATATCGGTCGTGTTTCATCGTCTTCCACCTTACGGGCTATTCATGCCCGTGCCACCTCTTGGGAGGCTTTATCTTTATCAATCGTCACCCACTATCCCCGGTAGTCGGCCGGGGTAGTCTGGACGACTGGTCAACCCGGTTGTTAGTGTTTGTAGCACAGAATCCTGCAACAGAGCAGAGTACGCCACACATTTGTTCTTTTAAAGGTGTGTTCATTATTCTCGTACCGGAGGTAGTGTGGCTGAAGAGTAAGATGGTCACACTGGCACTCTCCTACATCTATCATCGTAGTTTGTTAATTGGTCCCCCCCCCACCTTGTGTGTGTGTTAATTGGTCCCCCCCCCACCTTGTGTGTGTGTTAATTGGTCCCCCCCACCTTGTGCGTGTGTTAATTGGTCCCCCCCCACCTTGTGTGTGTGTTAATTGGTCCCCCCCCCCACCTTGTGCGTGTGTTAATTGGTCCCCCCCCCACCTTGTGTGTGTGTTAATTGGTCCCCCCCCACCTTGTGCGTGTGTTAATTGGTCCCCCCCACCTTGTGTGTGTGTTAATTGGTCCCCCCCCACCTTGTGCGTGTGTTAATTGGTCCCCCCCCCCACCTTGTGTGTGTGTTAATTGCCCCCCCCCACCTTGTGCGTGTGTTAATTGGTCCCCCCCCACCTTGTGTGTGTGTTAATTGGTCCCCCCCCCACCTTGTGCGTGTGTTAATTGGTCCCCCCCCACCTTGTGCGTGTGTTAATTGGTCCCCCCCCACCTTGTGTGTGTGTTAATTGGTCCCCCCCCCACCTTGTGTGTGTGTTAATTGGTCCCCCCCCACCTTGTGCGTGTGTTAATTGGTCCCCCCCCACCTTGTGTGTGTGTTAATTGGTCCCCCCCCACCTTGTGTGTGTGTTAATTGGTCCCCCCCCACCTTGTGTGTGTGTTAATTGGTCCCCCCCCCCACCTTGTGCGTGCGTTAATTGGTCCCCCCCCACCTTGTGTGTGTGTTAATTGGTCCCCCCCCACCTTGTGCGTGTGTTAATTGGTCCCCCCCCACCTTGTGTGTTAATTGGTCCCCCCCCCACCTTGTGTGTGTGTTAATTGGTCCCCCCCCCCCACCTTGTGTGTGTGTTAATTGGTCCCCCCCCACCTTGTGTGTGTGTTAATTGGTCCCCCCCCACCTTGTGTGTGTGTTAATTGGTCCCCCCCACCTTGTGCGTGTGTTAATTGGTCCCCCCCCCCACCTTGTGCGTGTGTTAATTGGTCCCCCCCACCTTGTGTGTGTTAATTGGTCCCCCCCCACCTTGTGTGTGTGTTAATTGGTCCCCCCCCACCTTGTGCGTGTGTTAATTGGTCCCCCCCCCACCTTGTGTGTGTGTTAATTGGTCCCCCCCCACCTTGTGTGTGTGTTAATTGGTCCCCCCCCCACCTTGTGTGTGTGTTAATTGGTCCCCCCCCCACCTTGTGTGTGTGTTAATTGGTCCCCCCCCACCTTGTGCGTGTGTTAATTGGCCCCCCCACCTTGTGCGTGTGTTAATTGGTCCCCCCCCACCTTGTGCGTGTGTTAATTGGTCCCCCCCCACCTTGTGCGTGTGTTAATTGGTCCCCCCCACCTTGTGCGTGTGTTAATTGGTCCCCCCCCACCTTGTGCGTGTGTTAATTGGTCCCCCCCCACCTTGTGCGTGTGTTAATTGGTCCTCCCCACCTTGTGCGTGTGTTAATTGGTCCTCCCCACCTTGTGCGTGTGTTAATTGGTCCCCCCCCCACCTTGTGCGTGTGTTAATTGGTCCCCCCCCCACCTTGTGCGTGTGTTAATTGGTCCCCCCCCACCTTGTGCGTGTGTTAATTGGTCCCCCCCCACCTTGTGTGTGTGTTAATTGGTCCCCCCCCACCTTGTGTGTGTGTTAATTGGTCCCCCCCCCCACCTTGTGTGTGTGTTAATTGGTCCCCCCCCCCACCTTGTGCGTGTGTTAATTGGTCCCCCCCCACCTTGTGCGTGTGTTAATTGGTCCCCCCCCACCTTGTGCGTGTGTTAATTGGTCCCCCCCCCACCTTGTGCGTGTGTTAATTGGTCCCCCCCCACCTTGTGCGTGTGTTAATTGGTCCCCCCCCCCCACCTTGTGTGTGTGTTAATTGGTCCCCCCCCACCTTGTGCGTGTGTTAATTGGTCCCCCCCCCCACCTTGTGCGTGTGTTAATTGGTCCCCCCCCCCACCTTGTGTGTGTGTTAATTGGTCCCCCCCCCACCTTGTGCGTGTGTTAATTGGTCCCCCCCACCTTGTGCGTGTGTTAATTGGTCCCCCCCACCTTGTGCGTGTGTTAATTGGTCCCCCCCCCCCACCTTGTGCGTGTGTTAATTGGTCCCCCCCCCACCTTGTGCGTGTGTTAATTGGTCCCCCCCCACCTTGTGCGTGTGTTAATTGGTCCCCCCCCCCACCTTGTGTGTGTGTTAATTGGTCCCCCCACCTTGTGCGTGTGTTAATTGGTCCCCCCCCACCTTGTGCGTGTGTTAATTGGTCCCCCCCCCACCTTGTGCGTGTGTTAATTGGTCCCCCCCCACCTTGTGCGTGTGTTAATTGGTCCACTTTGTGTAATGATTTTGTGAAGTTTTTTTTTATTGGTGTAGACCTATGTACTTATGTACCCACTATGTACCCACTATGTACCCACTATGTACCCACTAGAGGAGATGGGTGTAGCCGGAACCAGGGAGATATGGGTAGATTACTGGTCGGGGAACTGGTTGCTACCAGTGGGCGGGACCTGGTCGTGTTGTGTTTACTCATGGGACCGTTATCATCTTCGGTTATCTTCCCTATTACTTACTCGGACGTGACAAGTAAATTAAAAATTGAGTGCGGGGTATTGTGAGAAGGCTACTTGCCTTCTGATCTTATCTCGGCTCTTCTAAGATAAGATCAAGGAATACATTCTTATAAATATGGAAAATCATATCCTTTGTGATAGGCTGTCATTTACTATCTCTGAAACCTCGTACTATTTATACTTAATATATATTTGGAAAGTTAAATAATAGTACAGAAAAAAGTTTTTGATTTATGCATTTATGGAAGTTACAGCTACCTCAGTGCCATAAGTTTCTCAGCCAATGAGAAGGCAGGTGACACGTGTCACTCGCGTATTGGTTGAAATATCGGGGATAGTGACACCGACCAACCAGAGCGTGCGCTCGTGAGCCAACCACATCGTTGGAGATCCGCCGTCCCCCTATCCCTCCTTGGTCTCGTAGTCAAGTCCCTAGGAGCGGAGTAGAGATTTGAGTCTAGGGGGCTCCGTTGAAGAGGGGAGAGCTGATTAGCTTGAACCCGATTAGCTTGAACCCGATTAGCCAATGAAATAGGGAATCAGGGGTTACCTGAACAGCAAGGGCTACAGGGGCACCGGTTTGGACGAGCAGAGACCAGTGCCCGGAGCAGCTAGCGAGGAGAGAGCAGCCATCGGGGCGAGCCACAGTCATATTGTCACCAGGGGGTCCTCCTACCAGGGGGGGGTCCTCCTACCAAGGGGGTCCTCCTACCAGGGGGTCCTCCTACCAGGGGGTCCTCCTACCAGGGGGGGGTCCTCCTACCAGGGGGTCCTCCTACCAGGGGGGTCCTCCTACCAGGGGGTCCTCCTACCAGGGGGTCCTCCTACCAGGGGGGTCCTCCTACCAAGGGGGTCCTCCTACCAGGGGGTCCTCCTACCAGGGGGGGTCCTCCTACCAGGGGGGGTCCTCCTACCAGGGGGGGTCCTCCTACCAGGGGGGGTCCTCCTACCAGGGGGGTCCTCCTACCAGGGGGGTCCTCCTACCAGGGGGTCCTCCTACCAGGGGGGTCCTCCTACCAGGGGGGTCCTCCTACCAGGGGGTCCTCCTACCAGGGGGGGTCCTCCTTCCAGGGGGTCCTCCTACCAAGGGGGTCCTCCTACCAGGGGGTCCTCCTACCAGGGGGTCCTCCTACCAGGGGGTCCTCCTACCAGGGGGGGTCCTCCTACCAGGGGGTCCTCCTACCAGGGGGTCCTCCTACCAGGGGGGGTCCTCCTACCAGGGGGGTCCTCCTACCAGGGGGGTCCTCCTACCAGGGGGTCCTCCTACCAGGGGGGTCCTCCTACCAAGGGGGTCCTCCTACCAGGGGGGTCCTCCTACCAGGGGGTCCTCCTACCAGGGGGGGTCCTCCTACCAGGGGGGGTCCTCCTACCAGGGGGGTCCTCCTACCAGGGGGGGTCCTCCTACCAGGGGGGGTCCTCCTACCAGGGGGTCCTCCTACCAGGGGGGTCCTCCTACCAGGGGGTCCTCCTACCAGGGGGGGTCCTCCTACCAGGGGGGTCCTCCTACCAGGGGTCCTCCTACCAGGGGGGTTCCTCCTACCAGGGGGGGTCCTCTTACCAGGGGGGTCCTCCTACCAGGGGGTCCTCCTACCAGGGGGGGTCCTCCTACCAGGGGGGGTCCTCCTACCAGGGGGGGTCCTCCTACCAGGGGGGGTCCTCCTACCAGGGGGGTCCTCCTACCAGGGGGGGGTCCTCCTACCAGGGGGTCCTCCTACTAGGGGGTCCTCCTACTAGGGGGTCCTCCTACCAGGGGGTCCTCCTACCAGGGGGTCCTCCTACCAGGGGGTCCTCCTACCAGGGGGGTCCTCCTACCAGGGGGGTCCTCCTACCAGGGGGGTCCTCCTACCAGGGGGTCCTCCTACCAGGGGGGTCCTCCTACCAAGGGGGTCCTCCTACCAGGGGGGTCCTCCTACCAGGGGGTCCTCCTACCAGGGGGGTCCTCCTACCAGGGGGGGTCCTCCTACCAGGGGGGTCCTCCTACCAGGGGGGGTCCTCCTACCAGGGGGTCCTCCTACCAGGGGGGTCCTCCTACCAGGGGGTCCTCCTACCAGGGGGGGGGGTCCTCCTACCAAGGGGGTCCTCCTACCAGGGGTCCTCCTACCAGGGGGGTTCCTCCTACCAGGGGGGGTCCTCTTACCAGGGGGGTCCTCCTACCAGGGGGTCCTCCTACCAGGGGGGGGTCCTCCTACCAGGGGGGGTCCTCCTACCAGGGGGGGTCCTCCTACCAGGGGGGGTCCTCCTACCAGGGGGGGTCCTCCTACCAGGGGGGTCCTCCTACCAGGGGGGGTCCTCCTACCAGGGGGTCCTCCTACCAGGGGGTCCTCCTACCAGGGGGTCCTCCTACCAGGGGGGGTCCTCCTACCAGGGGGGTCCTCCTACCAGGGGGTTCCTCCTACCAGGGGGGGTCCTCCTACCAGGGGGGGTCCTCCTACCAGGGGGGTCCTCCTACCAGGGGGGTCCTCCTACCAGGGGTCCTCCTACCAGGGGGTCCTCCTACCAGGGGTCCTCCTACCAGGGGTCCTCCTACCAGGGGTCCTCCTACCAGGGGGTCCTCCTACCAGGGGGTCCTCCTACCAGGGGGTCCTCCTACCAGGGGTCCTCCTACCAGGGGGTCCTCCTACCAGGGGGTCCTCCTACCAGGGGGTCCTCCTACCAGGGGGGGTCCTCCTACCAGGGGGGTCCTCCTACCAGGGGGGTCCTACCAGGGGGTCCTCCTACCAGGGGGTCCTCCTACCAGGGGGTCCTCCTACCAGGGGTCCTCCTACCAGGGGTCCTCCTACCAGGTACCTCGACACCGGCATGAAAGACTCCCTCAGGACCAACATTTTAGAAACCTTTTCACATCCTTGTCTGATCTCCTATAAAAGGTCATCGTCGGCGAGGATGACCTGAATTAACTACTCGTTAAAGGATGATCAAGTTAACACCCCCAACGTCCGGAATATTGTTAACAATTTGTCGTATCAATGACGCCCTCGGTGGCTGTAATATGTGTTCACCCAACTCCGAGGGTGTTTTGCGGTAACTTGAGTTACTTCAAAGATATATGGACTCAACGTAAAGTTTTCTGCTCGTTTTTACGGAATTTGCATTATTTTGCGTTGAGAATTCTCGATTAAGCAGCCGTGGGTGCGATTTTGTTAAGTAATGAAGACTTAGCGGATGATGTTGTTGTTAAAGATTTGCTACCTGGAACAAAAAGTTCCAAGTAGCACGGGCTATGGTGAGCCCGTAATGACTTAGCGGATAGCTAGCGTATTTTGGTGTTGTTGTCATCGAGTGACACCTGTAAGGTACTCACTAAGTTATTATATTGATATATTAAAGCCGATGGGAAGCTAAATGTCTTGCTATCTCATTGTTATGAAATATCTTTCATATTCTGCATATGTGTATTATGTGGATAAGAGGCAAGAGTTAATCCTTATGCCCCATGAACTAAGACATAATTCAGGTAACTGTAATTGAAGTACAATTATATCGTTCTACATCAATGACTAGATAGGAATGAAGTAATTTTTTTCTAAATTTTGATCAGGTCAAGAATGATACATAATTGACACATTCAATTATGTATGTAATATTACTCCGTCTTGTTTGTGACGTTCTCACAAACTCCACAAAAGACCGCCAGGAAATGTTTCATTGGCTGTATACGCGTGTATAACTTACCGGATATTCGGTTGTATGTGTATTCTAATATACGTGGTCGAAACAAGATAGCGGACGATTATTTTCGTTTCATTTTTCCATGTGAAGACTTGGGTAGAGACGAGTGTGTGTCGACATATATTTATGCCAGAAGGGTCGAGCTTTAACGCTTGGACTGTGCCCTTTTCATTTATTTATTTATTTATATACAAGAAGGTACATTGGGTTTGTGAGAATACATAGCATAGTATTTACAATCTTGTAAAGCCACTAGTACGCGCAGCGTTTCGGGCAGACTCGCTGCGGAAATTCGCGCAGAAATTAATTCGTTGATTGTCTGATGCAGCGACGCTACACGTAATTGTCTATCACGCCTATTTTGGTATAATGAATTAAGTTCACTTCTACAACCTGCTCGTTTAAGTTTATTTCCTTTGATAATACTTCTCTAGCATAAGCTTAGTAAGCTCTCTACGGCTCGTCTGGTTCTCAGGCTTCCATCTACAACTTTGGTTCTACTGGTTCTGTCTTCTTCAATCTGTCAGTCCCCCATAAGCATTTTATGAGTGTTTGTGTGTATGGATTGTAGCAACCATCCGCCTTCACCCGTGCCCACTATCCCGCCGTCACCCGCAGCGACCATCCACTCTCACCCGCAGCGACCATCCACCCTATTCATCCCGCCCACAAATTTGCATATGAAGAGAGCAGCAGCGGCTAACGGGCGCTGCGTCTGATTACGTCGCCCTTCTTTGTGAGCGCTGGGGTCGTTTGTCTCTTTGTCTAGGCTCTGGTTGGGCTCTAGGGTCTTGTAGGGGTCCCTTGGGGTCATCTCTTGGGGTCAGTATGCTGATGGGGTGGTTGGGTGGGTGGGTGTGTGTGTGTGTGTGTGTGTGTGTGTGTGTGTGTGTGTGTGTGTGTGTGTGTGTGTGTGTGTGTGTGTGTGTGTGTGTGTGTGTCGCTATGAGGGTACTGTTGTTGATGATGGTAGAGATGCGTGCCAAATACGCATGGCTTGACATAAGCAGTCAGCTTTCATGCTGCATGGGGTAGCGGGACAGGGCCCCTTTCTGCTGCTGCTCCCCTCCCATACCCTCCCCTCCCATACCCTCCCCTCCCATACCCTCCCCTCCCATACCCTCCCCTCCCATACCCTCCCCTCCCATACTCTCCCCTCCCATACCCTCCCCTCTCATACCCTCCCCTCCCATACCCTCCCCTCCCATACTCTCCCCTCCCATACCCTCCCCTCCCATACCCTCCCCTCCCATACCCTCCCCTCCCATACTCTCCCCTCCCATACCCTCCCCTCCCATACCCTCCCCTCCCATACTCTCCCCTCCCATACTCTCCCCTCCCATACCCTCCCCTCCCATACCCTCCCCTCCCATACCCTCCCCTCCCATACTCTCCCCTCCCATACTCTCCCCTCCCATACCCTCCCCTCCCATACCCTCCCCTCCCATACCCTCCCCTCCCATACCCTCCCCTCCCATACTCTCCCCTCCCATACCCTCCCCTCCCATACTCTCCCCTCCCATACCCTCCCCTCCCATACTCTCCCCTCCCATACCCTCCCCTCCCCTCCCATACTCTCCCCTCCCATACTCTCCCCTCCCATACCCTCCCCTCCCATACTCTCCCCTCCCATACCCTCCCCTCCCATACTCTCCCCTCCCATAATGAACTGTAATATTCGCGTGTGATTTATGTGTAGTGAGACTTGCCAGCCTTCGATGGGTTCTTTTACAGTTGTTGAGCCGTGTAACCTTGTCGTCACCCCTGGTTATTCTGTTCACCTCTTAATTACACCTGATAGAACTGGTCGTGCTTCTAGGCTGACATGCTCAGTAGGCCTCATAATTTGTGGTGACCCGGAATGACCCCCTCCCCCCCTTGACCTGTAGTGGTGAGGGGCAGTGTAGTGAGCTGAGATAATGTTCATCTTGGAGCAGTGTTGTAGCGTGCCGAGACAGCCTACACTTATCTACACCCACCTCCTTAAACTTTGTCCTCCCCAAACACACACACACACACACACACACACACACACACACACACACACACACACACACACACACACACACACACACACACACACATTTAGAGACGTTTGCCGTCCTGGTCTGAATAAAGAATGATGTACGCAAGCATGAATAATTTCACCGAACTATGAGTACAGTGTACTCAGATGTGAGTAATTGCTGCGTTGTTGCGGCTTTATTTTGATGTTAGTTTGGTTGACATCTTGATGATAAATGCCGTAGATCCATGAATAATTGGAACATTAATTACAGGGCTTCTGTGACCATAATTATAGGTAGACCAGCTGATGGTCTGCTGGAGACACCACTGTGGTGTATACCACTGTTAGTATACACCTGTGTGGCGGGGGTGTATACCACTGTTAGTATACACCTGTGTGGTGGGGGTGTATACCACTGTTAGTATACACCTGTGTGGTGGGGGTGTATACCACTGTTAGTATACACCTGTGTGGTGGGGGTGTATACCACTGTTAGTATACACCTGTGTGGTGGGGGTGTATACCACTGTTAGTATACACCTGTGTGGTGGGGGTGTATACCACTATATATATAAACCTTCCATCACTAGCTAACACCTTGAAATATGCTACTATCGGGCTTTAGGTCTGTAACAGAGGTCATGTATTTATGGGAAGGAGCTAAATAAAGTCAGTCTCTCTCTCTCTCTCTCTCTCTCTCTCTCTCTCTCTCTCTCTCTCTCTCTCTCTCTCTCTCTCTCTCTCTCTCTCTTTCTTTCTGGAGGAAAGCGTAGGAGCGCCGCTGCCTCACAAGGGGTTTGTATGTACTGAGGCCTCGAGTTTGTCAAGGCTGAATATGGAGGAGACGTGAGGCAGGGCGGGAGGTGACTGGTGGCGTCTACTGCCAAGAGTACTGACGACACAGGAGTGTGCCGGGACTGTCCACACGGGGGGGTGGGGGGGAGTGATCAGTGTCCCCGCCCCTGATCGAGTGACCAGCTGTGTTGATCAGCGTCCCCACCTTCTCCCTCTATACGTCAGAGAGTGACCAGCTGTGTTGATCAGCGTCCCTACCTTCTCCCTCTGTACGTCAGAGAGTGACCAGCTGTGTTGATCAGCGTCCCTACCTTCTCCCTCTATACGTCAGAGAGTGACCAGCTGTGTTGATCAGCGTCCCTACCTTCTCCCTCTGTACGTCAGAGAGTGACCAGCTGTGTTGATCAGCGTCCCCACCTTCTCCCTCTGTACGTCAGAGAGTGACCAGCTCTGTTGATCAGCGTCCCCACCTTCTCCCTCTATACGTCAGAGAGTGACCAGCTGTGTTGATCAGCGTCCCTACCTTCTCCCTCTGTACGTCAGAGAGTGACCAGCTGTGTTGATCAGCGTCCCTACCTTCTCCCTCTATACGTCAGAGAGTGACCAGCTGTGTTGATCAGCGTCCCTACCTTCTCCCTCTGTACGTCAGAGAGTGACCAGCTGTGTTGATCAGCGTCCCCACCTTCTCCCTCTGTACGTCAGAGAGTGACCAGCTGTGTTGATCAGCGTCCCCACCTTCTCCCTCTATACGTCAGAGAGTGACCAGCTGTGTTGATCAGCGTCCCTACCTTCTCCCTCTGTACGTCAGAGAGTGACCAGCTGTGTTGATCAGCGTCCTTACCTTCTCCCTCTATACGTCAGAGAGTGACCAGCTGTGGTGGCTCACTCTAACTAGACGACATCCGCGCCTGCCACAATGATGGGACGTACTGGTACTTCCCACCATTTAGTTGGTATATGTAGTGATGGACCGCCAGACGTTGACGTTTTGTGTTACTGAATTTGGTCAAATGGAATGCTTTTTAATTTTGTTGATTTAAAATATATATAGAACCTAACCTCTCTTAGCGCGAATTAGACCTACATATTGGTAATTACTGGACCAAATGCTTCAAGTACTATTATTTCAGGAGGACGGGCTATCTTGAGAGGTTATCTTGAGATGATTTCGGGGCTTTTTAGTGTCCCCGCGGCCCGGTCCCCGCTGGTGGCTGACCTTTCACAGTCTTCAAGAGAAAGCTTTATAATCACTTACAATGGATACCTGATCATCCAGGCTGTTATTCATACGTCAAGATGGGAGCAGCTGCGTTTGACAGCCTAGTTGTCCAGACCACCAACCAATTTTTCTGGTTAGAGATCGGGTCGTGGGGACATTGATCCCCGGAACCAACAGAAGGTAAATCCCTGAGCGACCAGCCGTGTTGATCAGCGTCTCTAGCTCCTGGGCCCCGTCCTCAGTGTGATTCACAACAACAGTCAGGATAAAAAAATTCGCGAATTCAAACGTACTTTCTCTTTCGTTCCCAAGGCTGCGTATAGAGGCGGCACGGGATATGGGGCCGTAAGGGCGTGGGGCGTAGAGGCGGTAGTTGGGTGAATCCCCGCGCGGGGAGCCCTCAGTGTCAGGTGAGGCGTCAGTCCGCCCCCACGGGTCCGGGGGCCGCCCCCATCCTCACTCCACCACTAGGGAAATAACAACATGGCTTCCTGTCCCTCGCCTGCATCAGTTGCCAACGTGTATATTTGTTTCTCCCTCCTCCCTCACCTCTCTCTCCCTCACCTCTCTCTCCCTCACCTCTCTCTCCCTCACCTCTCTCTCCCTCACCTCTCTCTCCCTCACCTCTCTCTCCCTCACCTCTCTCGTGTTAACCTGTCTCACCCTTTTCCCCCGTCCAGGTAAACCGTCTTCCCTCTCCCACAGTGTTCCTCTCCCATCAACCAACTTTACCCACCAACTTGGCAGCCGGTCGGCCGAGCGGACAGCACGCTGGTCTTGTGATCCTGTGGTCCCGGGTTCGATCCTGGGCGCCAGCGAGAAACAATGGGCAGAGTTTCTTTCACCCTATGCCCCCTGTTACCTAGCAGTAAAATAGGTACTTGGGTGTTAGTCAGCTGTCACGGGCTGCTTCCTGGGGGTGGAGGCCTGGTCGAGGACCGGGCCGCGGGGACACTAAAGCCCCGAAATCATCTCAAGATAACCAACTAGCTGCCCTCGGTAGAAAGATCAAATACCCAGTACCACCATTAAACTGTGTGAAGGTGTGGCAGATAGACTGTTTAGTGTGTGTACTCGCCTGTTTGTGCCTGCAGGATCGAGCATCAGCTCTTGGACCCCGCCTTTCTATCCGTCGGTTGTTTAAAGTAATGACTCCTGTCCTATTTCCCTATGATATCTACTTTTAACATTATAAATGGAATTTATTTCCATTGATAAGGATTCCATTCACTAAGGCGTCTGACAGCTGAGTGGACAGCGCTTCGGATTCGTAGTCCTGAGGTTCCGGGTTCTATTCCTGATGCAAGCGGAAACAAAAATGGGCAGAATTTCTTTCACCCCTGATGCCCCTGTTCACCTATCAGTAAATGGGTACCTGAGAGTTAGACAGCTGCTACGGGCTGCTTCCAGGGGGGTATCAAAAAGGAGGCCTGGTCAATTATTTTTTTTTTTTTTTTTTTTTTTATTTTTATTATTTTCTACCACAGACGTGGCCACACATTTACAATGCTAACCAGCATATATACATTTTCTTCTGTCCTCCATGGACAGGGTTAGAGAAGTGTTAAACATACAGTTCAAGGGTTTATTGAACACTCAACCACAGAAGGTGATTCGGTGCTTTTAAAATGCTAAGCTAACCTACATACGTAAATACATAGATACACAGATTTACGTACGCCCTACATAAAGTATTAGATGTGTCTTTTACATAGTGTCATTAATGTACATTCACAAAGGTGAAATGTAATTCTGATCAGCTTCCATATTTGCTTTATACCCATACATATACATACACACACACACATACACATACATATATACACACATACATGCATTCACATACATTTGTCTCATTTACCCTGACAGGGTGAGGTAGCTGATAAAGAAACTAGTGTGCAATTAAGCACTTAATCACTGAAGGTGATGAAGGTGCTTTTACAAGCTCAGGTTATATAGTTACATCACATACATACATTGTATGATTGATACATTACATGGTCAATTTTGGATACAAGTCCAATATATCATCAAGTGTTCCAGTACTCATATAGTAACTACAGAGTTCAGCATACCTTAGCCCAGGAGGGCGAAAGTCAGTCAGTATGGGACATTCTACAATATAATGTTCAAGAGAGTGCATGTTTTCTCTTTCACAAAGTTGACACATTGTGTACTCGACATTTGGGTTTTGAGAAAGCTGCCAGATACGTCTATATCCCAGGCGTATTCTGGCCACTATAACATCACATTGCCGGGTTCTTGTTCTATTAGTCCCATATGTGAATGTCTCCTCACGATATCTATCATAATATTTAATGCTACAACTTTCAGGTCTTTGAGAATTTGTTAGGTCGGTGAGATTTTCATTAGATATTTGTTTAAGTATTCTCTTTGTCACTGCTAATGAAACACCCATATCAATTTCTACCACTGGTTTTCTGCAAGCTGACTTAGCAAGCATATCAACAGTGTCATGCCTTGAGATGCCAACATGTGATGGTATCCATAGGAATTTAATCTCAAATCTGTTTTCTTTGGCAGCTAAAACATTCATTCGAATATCACTGACTATTTTCTGGGTGTCACTACTATGTGCGTTCAATGCCAGGAGTGCACTCTGCGAGTCACAGTATATAAGTCCACTGCCTTTGTCTTTTAAAAATTCAGTGGCAAGGTATATGCCTGCAAGTTCGGTTTGAGTTGTACTTGCCCAGTCATTGACGCGCTTCATTGCTGTATGTACGAGAGAAGATTGTTCAAATATGTTACATGCACATCCGGTACATCGTCCACCTTCTTCTAGACCGGGCCGCGGGGACGCTAAAGCCCCGGAATCATCTCAAGATAACCTCAAGAAGATAACTACAAGCTACTCCTTTAGCCCCTTCCATCGTAGTGGAAGTTAATCAGTGTGCTCGGCCCCTGATAGTGTCCAGCTGTGTTAACGTCGATTGAACGTCGCGTTAACGTTGATTAATGTTGATTTGACGTAGATTTAACGCAGATTTATCGTCCCTTTAGCGTCGCATCAACGCCGATTTATTGTCAAATTAACGTTGCGTCAAAGTCGATTGAACGTCGCATTAACGTCGAATTAACGTTGATTAAGGTTGATTTGACGTCTCGTTAACGCAGATTTAGCGTCGCATTGTCAATTTAATGTCGCATTAACCGTCGATATAATCTCGCTATCACGTCGATATCAAGTATGACATTACAGACAATTCACAGTCTTCATTGACTCTACCTACCTGTTCCCACTGGAATAAGGCTGGAGTTCAGGTGCCAGATTGACGAAAGCACACTTACGCAAGCACTTACGAACCTGTACATCTTTCCTCAATCTTTGGCGGCTTTGTTTCCAATTATCAAACAGTTAATGAGCTCCGAAGCACCAGGAGGCTGTTTATAACAATAACAACAGTTGATTGGGAAGTTTTCATGCTCGTGAACTGTTTAATAAATGTAACCAAAGCCGTCAAAGATTGGGGAAAGATGTACACGTTCGTAAGTGCTTGCGTAAGTGCTTTCGTGAATCTGGCCCCAGGACTGCTCTTTGTAAGATTCGTGTCAACCAAGGTACCCCTCCACATCACTTCTGAAGAGTAAAAAATGTATAGTAAAGAGGAAACTACACAGGTGTCAGTAACATCACAGTAATTCACAGGGGGAACAGAAAATGCGGTCGGGTGCACTCAACAGATGGCGCTGACATTGCCACAGTGGCCCAGTTTGATGGGGACTGAGAGGGGAAGCCGTGACAGGACCTCTACTGGTGACTGACACCATCACACCACCACCACCACCACCCTCGTCCACCATCACTACCACCACCACCCTCGTCCACCATCACTACCACCACCACTACCACCCTCGTCCACCATCACTACCACCACCACCCTCGTCCACCATCACTACCACCACCACTACCACCCTCATCCACCACCACCCTCGTCCACCACCACTACCACCACCCTCGTCCACCATCACTACCACCTGGGTGGTGGTGATAATGACCTGGGTGGTGAATGTAAATGACCTCTATGATGGTGATAATGATGACAGTGATGACCTTTGTAACCCTGCTGTAATGACTTTCATAAATGATGAGTCATGACCACGATAATACATAATAATGATGGCCTTATAATGCTAATGATGACTAAATAACGATAACTGCTCATTGACGATGAATGACTTGTGAGTGTACAATAATAACGACTGGGTTTGCTTTGGTCATCATGATGAGTCTTAACAGTCTATCGAGTCTAATAATAGAAGTCTTACCAGCTATTTAAGTAACACTAGATTTTGAAGAACAATAGAACATTTTGTAGAAAATTCTTGTTCTCCACGCGTAAAACAGTCGAGTCAGGATGAACAAGGTACGAAATGTCGGGCCGAGGCGGAGAGCTGTATACGAATGTCGGTCCACGAGGAGAGGAGTGGGTGTAAGGTACGAGGAGAGGAGTGGGTGTAAGGTACGAGGAGAGGAGTGGGTGTAAGGGAGCACTTCCCTATGATATCTACTTTTAAAATTATGAATATTTGCTTCCACAGGCTGCTCCTTTAGCCCCTAACATCACTAGGGATGACTTCACATTAACATTTTAATTATTGCTCCTCTGATGGCAAGACAAAAGTTGTAGTTGCCACATGTGCGACCAAGCTGCTTTATTGCTAGTTGTAACAATAGTTATTAGTCACTAATTGCAACGTTGCTGCTTCAGTGAGGTGACGAAAGGTTCAGTGACACTGCTCAGTAGTGCTGACGAGTAAACAGCTGCTGGCTTGGTTTATTGATACTCTGCTACCATGATAATGTTCAGCAATACCTGGTTTAAAGCGACTTGAGAATGGTCCAGGACGGACCGAAACGTCGTCGTCCCTTCATTTTCTAGTGTGTGGTCTGGTCAACATCTGGTTTAAACTTTGTTTACATATTCCTGACCGTGGCCCCCGCCCCAGCTCCCGAGGGCTGACTTCTCATTTTACGGGGCGACCTCAACGCTCCCGTAGGTACCGATCTCTCCACAGTTGGTGTCACGAGAGGCCCGGAGCGACCACACCTCCGCCCCTGGTGGAAAGTGGAGTGTGAGAGAGTGACTGTCACCTGTCTGCCCCTCCCCCCCTCCTCTTCCCCATGGACTCCCTCTCCTGCTCCTTTCTTCCCCTCCCCACCTGCTCCTTTCTCCCCCCCACCCCCGGCACCCACTCGTTCAGCCAGCCAAGTAACAATCCCTGTGTACAGACTGTGTAATTCACCAGTTATACAATGTGATGTAACTATAATCTGAGATTCTGAAGGCATTTTAATCACCTTCAGGTGATTAAGTGTTTAATAACACACACACGTTTCTATAGCAGCTATCTTGCCCTGTGGCCACGTGTGTGGTAGGGGAAAAAAGGCAGTCAGCCAAGGAACATTCCTACGAAGCCCGCCAAGACGTTATGTGTTAGTAGATGACCTGTGCCACCACATTCAAAGGACGTGGACCGGAAGTTCGATTATGTCACCTACCAGGAGGGCAGGTCACGACCCTCAGTCACGGTGGCTGGAGGTGCCTGCCCTTGGGGGGAAGGCAAGGTGCCACTTCAGGGTAAGAGACTGTCCACACAAGATATAACACGTGCTGGACCCCGAGGAGATAACACGTGCTGGAACTCCAGGAGATAACACGTGCTGGAGCCCCAGGAGATAACACGTGCTGGAGCCCCAGGAGATAACACATGCTGGAGCCCCAGGAGATAACACATGCTGGAGCCCCCAGGAGATAACACGTGCTGGAGCTCCAGGAGATAACACGTGCTGGAGCTCCAGGAGATAACACGTGCTGGACCCCGAGGAGATAACACGTGCTGGAGCTCCAGGAGATAACACGTGCTGGAGCCCCAGGAGATAACACGTGCTAGAGCTCCAGGAGATAACACGTGCTGGAGCTCCAGGAGATAACACGTGCTGGAGCTCCAGGAGATAACACGTGCTGGAGCCCCAGGAGATAACACGTGCTGGACCCCGAGGAGATAACACGTGCTGGAGCTCCAGGAGATAACACGTGCTGGAGCCCCAGGAGATAACACGTGCTGGAGCCCCAGGAGATAACACATGCTGGAGCCCCAGGAGATAACACGTGCTGGAGCCCCCAGGAGATAACACGTGCTGGAACTCCAGGAGATAACACGTGCTGGAGCTCCAGGAGATAACACGTGCTGGAGCCCCAGGAGATAACACATGCTGGAGCCCCAGGAGATAACACGTGCTGGAGCCCCAGGAGATAACACGTGCTGGAGCCCCAGGAGATAACACGTGCTGGAGCCCCCAGGAGATAACACGTGCTGGAGCCCCCAGGAGATAACACGTGCTGGAGCCCCCAGGAGATAACACGTGCTGGAGCCCCCAGGAGATAACACGTGCTGGAGCCCCCAGGAGATAACACGTGCTGGAGCCCCCAGGAGATAACACGTGCTGGAGCCCCCAGGAGATAACACGTGCTGGAGCCCCAGGAGATAACACATGCTGGAGCCCCAGGAGATAACACGTGCTGGAGCCCCCAGGAGATAACACGTGCTGGAGCTCCAGGAGATAACACGTGCTGGACCCCGAGGAGATAACACGTGCTGGAGCTCCAGGAGATAACACGTGCTGGAGCCCCAGGAGATAACACGTACTGGACCCCCAGGAGATAACACGTGCTGGAGCCCCCAGGAGATAACACGTGCTGGCGCCCGCAGGAGATAACACGTGCTGGAGCCCCTAACACGTGCTGGCGCCCGCAGGAGATAACACGTGCTGGACCCCCAGAGGAGATAACACGTGCTGGACCCCCAGAGGAGATAACACGTGCTGGACCCCCAGAGGAGATAACACGTGCTGGACCAGTTATGACACTAGCGGTTTCAGATTTTGCTATATTTTTAAACATAAACACAGGCACGTGGGTAGGGAAAGGGGAGGGGGGGGGGGGCAGGGGGGCAGGGGGGCAGGGGGGCGGGGTAACAAGTTCAGCCAGTAGTGGAGGTGGAAGACTGACAGACCAGCCCGTTCTCCCGAGCGCTCCCAACGTCACTAAACCGTTGTACTAAATTGCCCCGAACCTAACCAACCAAAGGACCCACAAACAGAAAACGGGACATATCACGTCAATTTCACGACCCGCTGCCGTTTTTTTTATACGTGTCTAGCCCACACTTGACACAATCCAGCGATGCTTCGCCTGTTTTTACCCCGGTAATTTCAACCATAAATCATCAGCCCTCTTACCGAGCCAGTATTTACCAGCGCTAACATGTGGGGGGGGGGGGCTCCGGTTCTTGATTTTCGCGAGAACCAATCAGAACGGACCATTCAGGCCATGCATGGCCTGGAAACACAAACCGAAACTGTCTCTATTTTCCGCTTGTTACAACTTGTAATAAAGTTGTTACATCTTGGCTTAACGTGTTTATGACGTATTAGAACGTTGTTACAACTTGCTATATTGGTTGTTATAACTGGTTAGGAGGTGTTAAAACTTATTCGAACGTTGTACCAACGTCGTAGTTTCGGTGTGTGTTTAGCGTGTGGTCTGTTTCTGTTGGCACATTGGACACTGGACTAGGCACCTATTGAGCTGCCAGAGGTTTCAGTGCGATGCGGAGAGGTGTCGGTGGCGGCCGTCAACGCCGCCGATGTGGCCAGCGAGAGGTGTTATCATGTAGCGGCTGTAATTATTAGAAGTAAATCTTTCGTGTGATATAACCTAATATGTGTTGCTAAGATTGCAAGTTTATGCCGGTTGGTTATCCTCGGCGGTCATTGTCCCGGACACACATTTCATGCAATTGCTCGAATTTGCATGAATTTACCTATTGGTTGACGGTATAGTCTGGCAGAACACGCCCCCCCCCCACACACACACGCTCGACGCCCCCCCCCCACACTCTCGACGCTTCCCCCCCCCCCTCCACACACACACTCGACGCCCCCCCCACACTCTCGACGCTTCCCCCCCTCCACACACACGCTCGACGCTCCCCCCCTCACACTCGACGCTCCCCCCCCCCACACTCTCGACGCTTCCCCCCCCCTCCACACACACACACACTCGACGCCCCCCCCCACACTCTCGACGCTTCCCCCCCCTCCACACACACACTCGACGCCCCCCCCCCACACTCTCGACGCTTCCCCCCCCTCCACACACACGCTCGACGCTCCCCCCCTCACACTCGACGACCCCCCCCACACTCTCGACGCTTCCCCCCCCCCTCCACACACACACTCGACGCCCCCCCCCCACACTCTCGACGCTTCCCCCCCCCCTCCACACACTCGACGCTCCCCCCCTCACACTCGACGTTTCTTCCCGCCCTTCCCCTACTCAACACGCCAGCACACCTCGGCCAGCTTGTTACTACCAGTTACTGAGTCACCCATTTGTTGAGAGTAATTATTTTGTGATTACCGGTCCGGCTGTGATGTATGTCCTTGTTGGAGGACCGATGCTCAGATGAAGACATTTTGGCGGGAAGTGTTCGTGGACGGCGCCTCACTCGCCCTCGCTGGGTGTGATGCAATAGTCCTGCAGGGGAGAGGAGGGAGGGGCAGCAGTTGCAGCTCTAGCAGCGGCCATAGTAAGAGAGACAAATATGAGCAGTAGTGGTTGTATGGGACAGCAGGAGCATTAACAGCAGCAGTAGTCTGAGAGAGAGAGAGAGAGCATGAGTAGCATGTGGGTCAAACGTCATCTCCGCCTCGTCTCCCTTCACGATAATAACACAGTCTTACACTTCCTCCTTCCTCTCACCTGATGATGATGACGATCTTCCGTCCCAGCCTCCGACTTTCTCTGATCTCTCTCTCCCTCCCCCTCTCCATATCTCGTGCACCATCAACTCGTGCGGGAAGACCTAGCTGCCTCTCGGGTTATAAATGCCGTCTCCAGCGTGGGTACTGGAGCAAGAACAACCGCCCATCTCACAACTTCCGGGTGGGGGTGCTGCTGCCTTGCCGCTCCTCCCGGCCCGGCGTTCACACCCGGCGCACTTCCTCTTAACGGAAGGAGTCGTGGAGGCAGTCGTCGCTGCCTCACCCCGCCCACATGCACTTATAGAAGGATGAAGTGGGGGAGAGGAAGGGGGAAGTGAGGTGTAGAGGGAGTAGGTACACTGAGGGAGTAGGTATACTGAGGGAAGAGGTACACTGAGTGTGGAAGGTGTGGCGTCAAGGGGCTGGTCTCAGTAAACATACTTGAACATGAACTTGAAGCTCCAGCTGGAGCATAGTATTCCAACCATAATCTTGTATTGTATTAAAATGCTAATATGTGCTCGTATTAAAGATATAATTTATATTTCATTATCTTTCTACGTCACTGATAAAGTCAAGATCCTGGCAAAAGTAATTTGAAAATTTAAAAGCAGGCCAAACATTAAACATTTGAAATTAAGAAAAAATAATTGTTGAATGTTAGAACGCTCTTTACACTGCATCGGATGAAATTTTCAACCTAAATGGATGGAACTTAACGAATGCTTTAATACTTTAGAACATATATTATCCTTTTATATTTTAACTTTCAAGCTAAAAATACAGCGTTAAAAACGTCAACAAATATATATATATATATATATATATATATATATATATATATATATATATATATATATATATATATATATATATATATATATATATATATATATATAACTTTGTACTTTCAAGTGAGTTGTGTTCGATGACTCACATGATGATAAAGTTTTCCCAGGCAAAACCAACATAAAATAATCAGTATTGTAGTCGATGACAACAAATTAAACTAATCGATAAATACTAAGAGTTGGTTGATTATCTCAGTGAAGCGTAAAATCTTGCTGTAGAGTGAGGCTTTCCAGTGACAAGAAAAACAAGAATTAGCTATACAAATGTATTAGTAAAGATGAGACGACCCAGGTGGGACGACCCAGGTGAGACGACCCAGGTGAGACGACCCAGGTGAGACGACCCAGGTGAGACGACCCAGGTGAGACGACCCAGGTGAGACGACCCAGGTGAGACGACCCAGGTGAGACGACCCAGGTGAGACGACCCAAGTGAGACGACCCAGGCGAGACGACGCAAGTGAGACGACCCAGGCGAGACGACGCAAGTGAGACGACCCAGGCGAGACGACCCAGGCTGCTGGCCCGACGTGTGGAGTGGTTGACGCGGGGGCGGAAGGTGGTGCGTGGAGCAGGTGTGAGACGGAAGCTGCACACTGTGTGTGTATCCTGGCAGGTGAACAATGCCAGTCACGTGACGCGTCTCCTTGTGTGGTGCTGCCACCCCTCACCACCACCCATTTTGGGTTTTATCATATAAAATCTCTCCCCCTCCCCCCAAAAGCCAGTTACGGGCTCACCATAGCCCGTGCTACATAGACATTTCGTTCTGAGTAGCTAAATCTAAAACAACAACAACAACACCCCCCCAAAAGCGAAGATTATTGCCCATCCTAACGTCTTGGTAGTGGAATATGTCAAACTGAAACGATATAATGTTATGATCTTAGACAAGCAGTAGCGGCCACGCCTCATAAACACTATAGCCAAATGTTCGGTAATCCGAACTCCAGCCCCCCCCCCCCCCCCGCCACCCACCCCTGGTGTATGAATGAAAAATTCTTTATACACGACAACCCGCTGTTCTCAGCCAATGTTTGGCCACATGCAGCGGACGCTCAGTGACGCGTTCCCAAGTTTTAATGTGTTGTGTATTACAAATGTTTGTTCTAATATAAAAGTTTATATTGTATATTTAAAAGTTCTGTGTGTAGTTAGGCGTAGATTAGGTGTTTAGGTTCTGTTGGAGATTATTTAATGTAGGTGGGTGAAGCATTTAGAAAGTTAAGATTCGAACAGAGGTCATCAGTAAGATGTCATCAGAGGTCATCAGTCCTCGTTAACAAAGGCCAAATGTTCGTTAATCCAGCCGCCAAACCCACTGTTTGTAAATAAAAAAACCGTTTATACACGACTCGCCAACCCGTCCTCGACTCAAGTCCATTACATCCAGCGGTCGACCCCACAGACGCATTGATAAATTTTAACATGCTATTCATTCAAAACGGGAATTTTCTCAAATATAAATTAATATTATAATATATTAGCATATTGTGTATATATAGGCATAGGTTAGGTTAGGTGTTTAGGTTCTGTTGGCGATTATTTGTATTTGTAGTACGTGGGTGAAGCATTTATAGCGTTGTGATTCGAACAAAATTCGTCAGTGAAGCACTTGTTCCGGATATGTTCGAACGTCAGCAGTTGTGAGTCGTGTGTAAACCGCTTTTCATTCATAAACAGGGGGTTTGGCGGGTGCATGGAATCACTTTTGGATCTTTGTTTGGAGGACGGGCTGCGACTCACAACTGATGGCATTCGAACATTTTTCGAACAGTGCTTCGCTGACGACCTCTGTTCGAATCGCAACTGTGAATGATTCAACCACGTACTTCAAATATTCAAATACAAATAATCTCCAACAGAACCTAAACACCTAATCTACCCCCTAACTACACACAGAATATTAATATATAATAACTTTTATATGAGAACAAACATATTTAATACACAATACGGTAAAATTGACGAATGCGTCTTGGAGGGAACGGCAGCCGCCGCTTTAACGAGCCTGGCCTGGGGACAGCGTGTGTTTAACAACACTTTTGAGATTTCGACTTTATTGGCCTCATACTCTTTTGCTCTCTCTCTCTCTCTCTCTCTCTCTCTCTCTCTCTCTCTCTCTCTCTCTCTCTCTCTCTCTCTCTCTCTCTCTCTCTCTCTCTCTCTCTCTCTCTCTCCTTATTTTGTTTCCAACTCTTGCCTCAGAGTGGTGACCCCTCAGAGTGGTGACCCCTCAGGGTGGTGACCCCTCAGAGTGGTGACCCCTCAGAGTGGTGACCCCTCAGAGTGGTGACCCCTCAGAGTGGTGACCCCTCAGGGTGGTGACCCCTCAGAGTGGTGACCCCTCAGAGTGGTGACCCCTCAGAGTGGTGACCCCTCAGAGTGGTGACCCCTCAGGGTGGTGACCCCTCAGAGTGGTGACCCCTCAGAGTGGTGACCCCTCAGAGTGGTGACCCCTCAGAGTGGTGACCCCTCAGAGTGGTGACCCCTCAGGGTGGTGACCCCTCAGGGTGGTGACCCCTCAGAGTGGTGACCCCTCAGAGTGGTGACCCCTCAGGGTGGTGACCCCTCAGGGTGGTGACCCCTCAGAGTGGTGACCCCTCAGAGTGGTGACCCCTCAGAGTGGTGACCCCTCAGAGTGGTGACCCCTCAGAGTGGTGACCCCTCAGAGTGGTGACCCCTCAGGGTGGTGACCCCTCAGGGTGGTGACCCCTCAGAGTGGTGACCCCTCAGAGTGGTGACCCCTCAGAGTGGTGACCCCTCAGAGTGGTGACCCCTCAGGGTGGTGACCCCTCAGAGTGGTGACCCCGTAGTGCAGCTGGGACCGCAGGTCAAGCCTCACTTCGCCTTGCTAGTAAAGAGCACAAAATAAACTACAGAACGCCTATTGGCCTATACGAGGCAGCTCCAATCTACTTCCAAACCCATTTATATTTACCTAAATTTACCTGAGGGCTAAAATCTCTCGTGGCCTCGGAGACAGGACGCCGGCGGCTTGTCAAAGAACGCCCCATTATTCCAGGATATTTTCTTCAGGTGAATTTTAAACTGGGGGTATTTTCTTGGCATAAACGGCTTCGGCAGGTAGGCGGTTCCTGGGATTCATCACCCTATGGGTGAAAAGGCTTCTCCTTTTTTTCTGTCCTACATTGTGGCATTTTGAACCTAAAACAGTCCAACGATCCTACAAATTATCGAAAATTTCTCCCACAAATCTACAGTCGTATTTCCGAAGCAATATTTACCCCGGCTTTTCCCCTTATCCATTTTATCGTGTTCTATTTTGTGTCAATATATTTTAAACCTTGTTTATGTCCCCATTGTTAGACGCGTTCGTATATGTCAGTCATGTCACCGTTACTCTTCGTCTCTCCAGACTCTAGACAATGTAAAATAAGATTAAATGATCTCCGTAAAGGGAGGGTTTGAAGGCGTTTGCTTTCTCCAGAGCGTTGTGGCAGTAACGCCCAGGGCGGCCGTAGACACAACAGCGAGCCACACCGAGGGTTGGAACACGGTTGTAAGGGGGTTGGACATTTTACAAGACGCGAAAGTTTTTACTATTGTGAAACCAACTCGCTCCACACATGATTTAAATATAATGGATCTTGAATTTTTATCTTTATTAGCAAGCTGCTCTACATGCAAGCATACTACCTCATGCATACAAGCAAGCACACTGCCCCATGCATGCAAGCAAGCACACTGCCCCCTGCCCACCAAGCACATTGCCCAATGCATACAAGCACATTGCTCCATGCTTGTATGCACCCTCCCCCCTCCATGCACGCAAGCATGCCCCCTCCATGCACGCAAGCATGCCCCCTCCATGCACGCAAGCATGCCCCCTCCATGCACGCAAGCATGCCCCCTCCATGCACGCAAGCATGCCCCCTCCATGCACGCAAGCATGCCCCCTCCATGCACGCAAGCATGCCCCCTCCATGCACGCAAACACGCCCGCTCCATGCACGCAAACACGCCCCCTCCATGCACTGAAACACTTGAAAGCACAAAAATACATATAAGACCACTATATCTGCTCCAAATCGTAACGCCACAAAGAGGAAGAAGGATGCCAGTACCGGAGCTTGCATAAATACATACCAGCCAGGACTTCATCTGGGCATAATTACACCCACTGAGACACGCCGGCCACAACCTTACTCCCACCACCCATAAAGAGAGAGAAAGCTTAGCGTGGGTCAGCCCCATCTTATATTGGTTCACACATACAAGAGTGAAAGTTCATACACGGAGGATGACAAAGAAATTAGTGAAATCCTAAAAAGCAGTATGAGGACATGTTTAGCACTCCAATAAACAACATGAAAGTGGAAGATCCAGACAATTTCTTTATGCGTGATATCTAAACTCATGTAAATATAACCGATATCAACACGAGCGTACTAGATTTTGAAAGAGAAATTGAAAACATGCCCATGCACTCTGCTCCGGGTCCAGATTCATGGAATTCAATATTTATAAAGAAATGCAAGGTGCCGGTAGCACAGGCACTCAGTATAGTGTGGAGGAAGAGCTTGGACACGGGAAAGATACCAGATGCACTTAAAGTAGCAGACATAGCCCCTCTACACAAGGGAGGGAGCAAAGCATTGGCAAAAAATTATAGACCAGTTGCACTAACGTCCCACATAATAAAAGTATTTGAGAGAGTATTAGGAGTCAGGTCACTAGTTTCATGGAGACCAATGACCTCCACAACCCAGGCCAATATGGATTTCGAGCGGGAAGATCGTGCCTCTCATAGCTACTTGATCACTATGACAAAGTCACTGAGGCATTAGAAGAAAAACAGAATGCAGATGTGCTATACATGGACTTCGCAAAGACCTTCGATAAATGTGACCATGGAGTGGTAGCACACAAAATGATGTGAATGGGAATAACCGGTAAAGCAGGACGCTGGATACTCAGTTTTCTGTCGAACAGAACACAAAGAGTAACGGACAATCAAATAAAGTCGAGTTCAAGCGCAGTTAAAAGCTGTGTACCTCAGGGTACAGTCCTTGCACCACTGCTCTTCCTTATTCTCATATCAAATATAGACAAAATACAAGTCTACTTCTACAAAAAATTACTTCGTATCATCCTTTGCAGATGACACAAAAATCAGCATGAAAATTACCTCTGCTGAAGACATTGAAAAACTTCAAGGAGATATTAATAAAGTTTTCGACTGGGCAACAGAAAATAACATGTTTAACAGTGATAAATTCCAGGTACTCAGGTATGGTAAAAATGAGGACCTTAAACATAATACAAGGTACAAAACACAATCAAATGTACCCATAGTAGGAAAGCAGCATGTAAAGGATTTGGGAATAATGATGTCTGACGACCTAACGTTTAGGGAGCATAACCAAGCAAATATTGCGTCAGCCAGAAAAATGATCGGATGGATTACGAGAACTTTCAAAGCTAGGGATCCCATCACAATGGTTGTACTATACAAATCACTTGTACTGTCCCGTCTTGAGTACTGCTCAGTACTCGCTTTCCCCTTCAGAGCAGGAGAGATTGCTGAAATAGAGGGAATACAGAGAACATATACGGCATACATAGACGCGATAAAGCACCTAAATTATTGGGATCGTCTCAAAGCTCTCCAAATGTACTCACTAGAAAGGAGACGAGAGAGATACCAAATAATATACACGTGGAAGATACTGGACGGCCAGGTCCCAAATCTACACAGTAAAATACCAACGTACTGGAGTGAACGATATGAAAGAAAATGCACAATAGAACCAGTGAAGACCAGAGGTGCCAAAGGCACAATCAGAGAACACAGTATAAACATCAGAGGTCCGCGGTTGTTCAACACCCTCCCAGCGAGCATAAGAAATATTGCCGGAACAACCGTGGACATCTTCAAGAGAAAACTAGATAGATTTCTTCAAGGCGTGCTGGACCAGCCGGGCTGTGGTGGATATGTGAGCCTGCGGACCGCTGCAAGCAACAGCCTGGTGGACCAAACTCTCACAAGTCAAACCTGGCCTCGGGCCGGGCTTGGGAAGTAGAAGAACTCCCAGAACCCCATAAAGCAGGTATATATGCATATTGTTTAATCGGCGCGGATCCGTCTGCTATCATAACTCACACTTTATCATTACTACAACTTTTCTTCGTCTTAAGCCTCTTGCCGCCCTCTCTCTTGGCATTCTCTTCCCCCTTTTGCCATCCCTCTCCCATCTCTTGCCCCCCCCCTTCCCCCCCCCCCAAAAAAAAACGGTACACTGTTCTGTTTTCTTTTTCCCAGCACTCACTTTTGTCTTCCCGCCATGTTCTCCCCAACGTGTAGCACTTTTAGTGATGGTTTGTGACCCCTCCTCCCCCCCCCTCGAGGTGGTGGTGGTGGTGCACGACCCCTCCTCCCACCCCTACCCCCTTTCGAGGTGGTGGTGGTGGTGCACGACCCCTCCTCCCACCCCTACCCCCTTTCGAGGTGGTGGTGGTGGTGCACGACCCCTCCTCCCACCCCTACCCCCTTTCTAGGTGGTGGTGGTGGTGCACGACCCCTGCGTAGGAAGTCGTGCCTGTGAGAGGAGGTGTGTGGTTCAGCAAGGAACCAGAGCACTCACAACACAGCGGATGTTCAGCGCGCACACACACAGAGCGGCGCTCCAGGAGGCGTTCACACCCATAAATCTTGAGGTGATCAATAGTGTCTAGTTGCTTTGTTTCCACTTCCCGCGAGGTCTGAACGTGGCGCTAGTCTCGCGTAAGTGACCAACTCATCACAAAATGCCCGGTTAACGAAGCATGATTGTTAGCGATGGCCAGCGATGCTCTTTGTTCAGTGATGGAGCGTTGGTCTGGCAATAAAAGTCAAGGGTTTGATGCATCAGCTGTGGGTTTTAGGCGCATTCTGCAGGGGTCAGCGAGTAATGAGAGCCACCTCGCGGACTCCCCAGATGCTCTCGCGCTCCGTAATCAGGGTAGTTGGCTATAATTGGCGGCCGTACATGGTGTGATCCCTTGTAAAAACCGGCGAGTTGGGTGTGGGCTTCGCGCTGCCCGAATCATCTCCCGGCAACTGACCTAAGAGCGGACAAAGGAGGCTGCCGGGGGTTGCCCCCTGTGGGTCTGCCCCCACCCACCCGACCCCACTGTGCCGCCTGCCTCCCCACTGCCGTTGGTCCTTTTCGCCGCTCACCGCCCACCACTGATCGCCGCCCACCGCCCACCACTGATCGCCGCCCACCGCCCACCACCCCCTTAACCTATTTATTTTACAAGCCGTACGTGTTTCTCGGGTTGGAGATTCTTGATGACCAAACCATACATCACAAAGTGAAGAGACGACGACGCTATACCAGAATTGGTAGCGTTCTTATCTTGGTACTGTTGGTACCCACACCTGGAGATGGTGGGATGCTTATCTGGGTGGCACCAGAGGCATCTCTGGGTGGCACCAGAGGCATCGCTGGGTGGCACCAGAGGCATCGCTGGGTGGCACCAGAGGCATCGCTGGGTGGCACCAGAGGCATCTCTGGGTGGCACCAGAGGCATCGCTGGGTGGCACCAGAGGCATCTCTGGGTGGCACCAGAGGCATCTCTGGGTGGCACCAGAGGCATCGCTGGGTGGCACCAGAGGCATCGCTGGGTGGCACCAGAGGCATCTCTGGGTGGCACCAGAGGCATCTCTGGGTGGCACCAGAGGCATCGCTGGGTGGCACCAGAGGCATCTCTGGGTGGCACCAGAGGCATCGCTGGGTGGCACCAGAGGCATCGCTGGGTGGCACCAGAGGCATCGCTGGGTGGCACCAGAGGCATCGCTGGGTGGCACCAGAGGCATCGCTGGGTGGCACCAGAGGCATCGCTGGGTGGCACCAGAGGCATCGCTGGGTGGCACCAGAGGCATCGCTGGGTGGCACCAGAGGCATCTCTGGGTGGCACCAGAGGCATCTCTGGGTGGCACCAGAGGCATCGCTGGGTGGCACCAGAGGCATCGCTGGGTGGCACCAGAGGCATCGCTGGGTGGCACCAGAAGCATCGCTGGGTGGCACCAGAGGCATCGCTGGGTGGCACCAGAGGCATCGCTGGGTGGCACCAGAGGCATCGCTGGGTGGCACCAGAGGCATCGCTGGGTGGCACCAGTTACACAACTTTTGACAGTACTAGTTTCACTGCGTGATATTGTCTTAAGCTTACTTGTTGACTGTTACTCGACAGTTTAGTCATGTATTTCCCTGGAAACACAAACCGAAACTGTCTCTATTTTCCGCTTGTTACACCTTGTAATAAAGTTGTTACATCTTGGCTTAACGTGTTTATGACGTATTAGAACGTTGTTACAACTTGATATATTGGTTGTTATAACAGGTTAGGAGGTGTTAAAACTTGTTCGAACGTTGTTGCGACGTCGTAGTTTCGGTGTGTGTTTGGCGGGTTGACGGCTCGCGTGAGACAATGCCAGTAGTACTGCCATCCACTGAGTCACGGTGTACCCGGCTCTGGCTTCAGACACAAACACGTTATAATCATGTTTTGAGAATAAGAGAATGAATGGAAGGCGATTGTGAATTATGTTAAGCTGACAATTATTACAATGCGTATTACAAATAATTGTGCTCCGAGGATGGATGCCCAATTATGTATTCTGCTCAAGGTAGAGGCTATCCCTCAATGTTATCTTGGCACTCTTGGCACCGCACCGGGGGGGGGGGGCGTAGGGTGAGCCATCACTATACTGTATATAGTGTAGAGAGGGATGCTGTGTGTAGAGAGACATGAGTTAGAACTCGTGTCCGTGGACTCCTTGAACGACACGCTCTACCCACCGGGCCATGTAATTAAGCTTAATAAGCATGTCAACCCGATGTAGAACGCTGAGTGCCTGCACCTGAGTGTGTGTGTGTGTACTCTCAAGTGTAGGTAGTGGAGCGTGTTACCCTTGGGGGCGTCTTCCGCCAGTCTTGTGATGGCTGGAAGTGTGACAGCGAGAGGAGTGACAGCGAGAGGTGTGACAGCGAGAAGTGTGACAGCGAGAAGTGTGACAGCGAGAAGTGTGACAGCGAGAAGTGTGACAGCGAGAGGGGGCGCCACCACTGCACAAGTTGCCAGTAACCGCGTCCTCCCGGCCACCCACGCCACATACCCACCCATGTTCGCGCGCCAGAACAACAACAACCATTAAAATTCAATTTCTTTCTTTATTATGCACCCCATACCCATCCCGTTTAACCATTAAAAGAAAAATTCCCAACTCGCATCTTCTCCCGACAACCCAATTTAAAACTGAGTCGAGCATTGATCTCTGTCCAGGGATCTCTTGGCAGGGAGCCGGTCGGCAGAGCGGACAGCACGCGGGACTTGTGATCCTGTGGTCCTGGGTTCGATCCCAGGCGCCGGCGAGAAACAATGGGCAGAGTTTCTTTCACCTTATGCCCCTGTTGCCTAGCAGTAAAATAGGTACCTGGGTGTTAGTCAGCTGTCACGGGCTGCTTCCTGGGGGTGGAGGCCTGGTCGAGGACCGGGCCGCGGGGACACTAAAGCCCCGAAATCATCTCAATATAACCTCAAGATAACCTGTCCAAGCGAGCCAGTTTTGGTCACATTTGAGGGACACTCAGTCCATTCCAGTTGGTTCTGGACCCTTATCTGTTATCACAACTAATAATAATCCTCACGATGCCACTATTATCATATGGCCTGATAGCCGCCGAGGTTGGTATATCAACCATTGATATTAACACACAAGTCGAACAAAGTAATTATAAATAAATCGCCATAAAATGTCTTAACAAAAAAGAGTAATAGTAACCTAACATGATGCACGTTATTCCATTAATTTTTATTCACGACTAGTGCCAATGTTTAGTGGGGTGGTGAGTGAAGGTTGGCACCATCCTTGTTGTAGAGGCGTGGCACTGTCACTCCTGTGGTGTTGCTGACTTGTAAGAACATGAGGCGTCTCCGTTTTGTATATCTATATAAATAACATGGAAATGTTCGTTTGTACATAACCGCTAATCTCCGAAAGTTCTTCACCGATTGCTTTGATATTTTCACACAACGTTCCATTCGCATCCGGCCAGGTTTTTATATACATATTATATAGATGTCACGTCTGTGACGGGGAAAAAACATGCTTTTTCTGAAAAACTGTGTTTTTCATGTGAGCGAAATCTTCGAAACCTCTTTACCGATTGCTTTGAAATTTTGACACAACGTTGCATTCGAGACGTTGTTGTCTCTTTGTCGTTTCATTAAAGAGACGTCATTAAAAGAAAGGTGAAACGCCATACAACCTCTGAAGAGTCAACTAACACAACACATGTACCCCCTATTAGACTGTTTTACAGGAACTTCTTTTCGACGGCTCATAAAACGGAGGAAAGTGTCCTGAAAGATATTATTAATAGGAACGTTATCCCTACAGACAAAAATCAGAAGATACAATTAACAATTTACTACAAAAACAAGAAAACGGCCAACCTACTCATGAAGAACTCTCCAGACACCAAACAGAACGCCCTTGAAAGAATCCAACGTCGTCTATGCCTTCACATGCCCACTTGGGGACTGTAAGCCCCCAAAGATCTCAGTATATAGGCAAGACAACAACGTCTCTCTCTAGGCGATTAACAATACATAAACAACAGGGCTCCATCAAGGAGCACATAATTTCCTCACACAACCACACCATCACCAGAGAAATATTAACAAGCATCACATAAATTATCGACAAATACAACGACAGCAGGAGACTCGACATCAGCGAGGCCCTACACATCAAAAAAGTCAAAACCAGCAATCAACAGCCAATTAACACATAATTACATTCTACCCACTTCAAGGCCCCGAACCAGCACAGAAGCAAGAGGATAGAATGTATACTCATGGTTATATGTCCATCGTATATATCCAATTTATATCCATTGTTTCGTGATATCCAAATTTTATATTGGATTTTACGTGCAGCCAGTGATGCACGTTCCCAACCCGTCTTCTCGGATAATAGGTCGATTTTTTTACGTTATGGTAACCAACGCTTCTGCTTGTAGTCTTGGAATTATTTCCACTCCCAAATATTTTTATCTTTCCGATTCCTGTAGATGCCTATCTCCCTTGTCTCTTTTCTTCATTTTCCATCTTTATTACCTTACACTTATTGGGATTGAATTCTAGCAACCATTTCTTTGAAAACATCCGGAATTGGTCTAAGTCTTCTCGTAAATGGGTGCATTTACACATACAAACATTGGCTTGAACGAGCTCGCTTCCAGTCTACTCAGCACCGCTCCTGTGCCAGGTAAGTCCACTACGGGCTCACCGTAGCCCGTGCTACTTGGAACTTGTTCCGAGTAGTCGGGTCATTCACATAAAGTAGGGACGGTCGGGGTAATGGTAGCGAGCCTTGCGGGACCCCGCTTGTTAAACTCCTCCAGGTGGAAACCACTTCTCTCACGGTGACTGATTCTTGTCATTCAGGTACTGTTACCCCGAGCTTAATTCTCCGTCTTGCTCACCAGTCTCTCACCAGGAACGGTATTAAATGCTTTTTGGCAATCTAGGCTATCAACCCAACCTTCTTCCCCCCCCCCCCCCCCCCCCGGGCCTATTTTATTAATCTTGTCATAAAATTCAATCAAGTTTGTTAGACACGAGTTTTCCCCCTCAAAATGACTGTTGCCGTTTTGTTACAAAGTTTATTTTCTCAGGGGTTCCCCCTATTATGTGTTCATGTTCCCCTATTATGTGTTCATGTTCCCCTATTATATGTTCGTGTTCCCCTATTATATGTTCGTGTTCCCCTATTATATGTTCGTGTTCCCCTATTATGTGTTCGTGTTCCCCTATTATATGTTCATATTCCCCTATTATATGTTCATATTCCCCTATTATATGTTCGTGTTCCCCTATTATATGTTCGTGTTCCCCTATTATATGTTCGTGTTCCCCTATTATATGTTCATGTTCCCCTATTGTGTGTTCATGTTCCCCTATTATATGTTCATATTCCCCTATTATGTGTTCGTGTTCCCCTATTATATGTTCGTGTTCCCCTATTATATGTTCGTGTTCCCCTATTATGTGTTCGTGTTCCCCTATTATATGTTCGTGTTCCCCTATTATATGTTCATATTCCCCTATTATATGTTCATATTCCCCTATTATGTGTTCATGTTCCTCTATTATATGTTCGTGTTCCCCTATTATATGTTCATATTCCCCTATTATATGTTCATGTTCCCCTGTGTTTACCTATTATGTTCATATTAATACAAGACGATATGCAAGGCGATGCGCCGAGACAGCCTTGTACAGCGGTCATGAGCAACTAGTATGTAGCGCGGGCCGCGGGCCGAGGTGTTGGACCTGCTGAATGGTTGTGACCAGGTTTTTGTGTAGGAGGAGCACGGTGGTGGTGGTGGCGGCGCCTGGCTGGTGCTCCACTCGCTGGCTCCTCGCTACCTTCCCTTTCGTTGGCAGCCCGCCTCTTGCTACTGTTTTTGTGCGAGGCTTATTATGGTGTTGGACGAGTTGGTTGAGTAATGCACTGTTGCTGCAGTGCAGAAGAGGAGTAGACGCAGGGAGCCGAGCGGACAGCACGCGGGACTTGTGATCCTGTGGTCCTGGGTTCGATCCCAGGCGCCGGCGAGAAACAATGGGCAGAGTTTCTTTCATCCTATGCCCCTGTTACCTAGCAGTAAAATAGGTACCTGGGTGTTAGTCAGCTGTCACGGGCTGCTTCCTAGGGGTGGAGGCCTGGTCGAGGACCGGGCCGCGGGGACACTAAAAGCCCCGAAATCATCTCAAGATAACCTCAAGATAGGGCGTTGAGCGACCGGGGGGGGGGGGGGGTGTACTCACCTCTCAGTACTTACCAGTTAGTGACTATGGGGAAAGTGAGATCTAGCTCTTGTCCCCAACCCCGTACTAGCCTTGTTGTGCTTGTTGCGTTGTAATTTATTCTGATATTCTAATTATTTTGTCATATCTGGCCTTGAAGGTGTAACGGGAGGCGGCTTCCACAACTTCCTTCTGTGCTCACCTAGTTGTGTTTGCGGGGGTTGAGCTCTGGCTCTTTGGTCCCGCCTTCTGTGTATTGCTCTTGTTGACCACCGACAGGAACAAACCCCTCCCCCCTTACACACAGAAATAGGTCAGGAGTCAATGCAGTAAACAACTAACGGGTAGAAAAGCGTGGTCCAAGAGCAAGAGCTCGATCCTGCAGGCACAAATAGGCGAGCAGTACACACACATACTGGCTGGTCATTTTTTCAGCGTGTGGTTGTGAAGCCACAGACTCTCCAAAAGGGGGATATTGGAGTGTGATCAGCGCTCCCCTCGTGGGCTGCTTGTGGGGACAACACAATACGTACAGCATCATCACAATCGACTTGAGAATGGTCCAGGACGGACCGAAACGTCGTCGTCCCTTCAACTTCTAGTGTGTGGTCTGGTCAACGTACAGCATCCACTTACACCCACCTGGCTAGTCGTGTACAGTTAAAGGAGAGTCAGACTACCCTACCGATTGATTGATTGATGAAGATTAAGCCACCCAAGAGGTGGCACGGGCATGAATAGCCCGTAAGTGGTGGCCCTTTTGAGCCATTACCAGTATCAAAAGATGATACTGGAGATCTGTGGAGGCGCAACTGCACCCTGCGTGACGGGAGATGTATCCCGGACCAAATGGTGACCAAATGGTCCTACCCTACCATCACCACTGTGCTTATAATAATGGTCCGAGCGCCGCCTTAACCACCGCCTCAGCGACGGGGCAGGTAGCCCATCACTCTCGCTAGTTTGGTCCGGATCTCGAATTAATGGGACACAGTAATTGTCTCGGACTAGTTTTTTTCTTCCTCCCCGAGAGATGGTGAGGCTGCGGGATGGTGTTGTTGCTTGAGAGAGTGGAGAGGCTGCTTCAAGATGGAGGCCGGCGGGTTGAGTACTGGGGAATAAATCTTAGCTGTGTGTGGTTACTGTCCGGCGTGATGCTGGGCCGCGGCACGCTCAGCCTCCTCATGTGTGCAAATGTGCGCGGGCATGAACAATAAACTGTGCACATGATCAATTTATGTGCACAGTAGACGGTGCACATGAATTTGAGAACAATAGACGGTGCACATGAAGCAATCTTATCTTGAGATTTTTTCGGGGCTTAGTGTCCCCGCGGCCCGGTCCTCGACCAGGCCTTTTTTTTGTTACACACCCCCAGGAAGCAGCCCATAGCAGCTGTCTAACTCCCAGGTACCTATTTACAGCTAAGTGAACAGGTGAATCAGGGTGAAAGAAACTGCCCATTTGTTTCCGCCTCCACCGGGAATCGAACCCGGAACCTCAGGACTACGAATCTGAAGCACTGTCCGCTCAGCTGTCAGACTGAGTAATGGTGTGTACAACAGAGTGTCTTACAGCGGGTCAAGTTAAAGTACGTTTATTGAGACAATAAAATACATCTCAAAGTAATGAGGTGTAAAGCGATGATTTCGAGATTTACAAGCAAGCGATAATTTCGGGGCTCAACGTCCCCGCGGTCCGGTCGTCGACCAGGCCTCCTTGTTTCTGGACTGGTCAACCAGGTTGTTGAACGCCGATGCTCTCAGCCTGACGTATAAATCACAGCCTGGTTGATCAGGTATCCTTTGGAGGTGTTTATCCAGTTCTCTCTTGAACACTGTAAGGGGTCGGCCAGTTATGTCCCTTATGTGTAGTGGAAGCGTGTTGAACAGTCTCGGGCCTCTGATCCTGATAGAGTTCTCTCTCAGAGTACCTGTTGCACCTCTGCTTTTCAACGGGGGTATTCTGCACATCCTGCCATGCCTCCTGGTCTCATGTGGTGTTATTTCTGTGTGCAGGTTTGGGACCAGCCCCTCTAATATTTTTCACGTGTAAAAAAAATATCTCTCTATTATATCTCTCTCCCGCCTGCGCTCAAGAGAATACAGATTTAGGCATTTTAGTCGGTCCCAATAGTTCAGATGTTTTACTGAGTGGATTCTAGCAGTAAAGGATCTCTGCACGCTCTCCAGGTCAGCAATATCTCCAGCTTTGAAAGGGGCTGTCATTGTGCAGCAGTATTCCACTCTAGAGAGCACTAGCGTCTTGAAAGTATCTTCATCGATATAGCATCTCTAGTGTGAGAGGTTCTTGTTATCCAACCTGTCATTTTTCTTGCAGTTGTGAAGGTTACATTATTGTGTTCTTTAAAGGTAAGGTCTTCCGACATGAGTACACCCAAATCCTTTACATTGCTTCTTTGTTCTATGTTATGATTTGACTGAGTTTTGTACGTGGTTTCCGTTTTTATATTTTCAATTTTTCCATAGCCTAGAACTTATCTTCATTGAATACTGTACCATAGTATTTTCTGTAGCCCATTGAAAGACCTGATTTACATCTGATTGGAGGTTTGCCGTGTCCTCTATGTTGTCTACTCTCATAAAAATCCTAGTGTCATCTGCAAAGAATGATACGTATAGATTGTGTCCTTGTCTGTGTCTGATATGAGGCTGAGAAAAAGTACTGGAGCAAGCACAGTACCCTGGGGGACAGCTCTTCACGGTTGATTGTCCGGATTTTATTTTGTTGACTATTACACATTGGGTTCTGTTAGTCAGGAAATTGTAGATCCATCTGCCTATTTTCCCGGTAATTCCTTTTGTACGCATTTTATGTGCAATAACTCCATGGTCACATTTGTCGAAGGCTTTTGTGAAATCTGTGTAAATTACATCAGCGTTTTGTTTGTCTTCCATAGCATCTACTGCCATGTCATAGTGGTCCAGCAACTGCGACAGGCAAGAGCGCCCTGTTCTGAACTCATGTTGTCCAGGGTTATGGAGATGCTGTGATTCCATGTATTTTGTGATATTACTTAGCATTCTTTCAAATATTTTTATGATGTGCGATGTTAGTGCTATCGGTCTGTAATTTTTTGTCTCTTCCTTATTTCCTCCTTTATGGAGTGGTGCTATCTCTGCTGTTTTTAGTATGTCAGAGATAACGCCAGTATCTAGGCTCTGTCTCCAAAGAATGTGAATAGTGTGTTGATATTTTTTTTACAGTTCTTGGTGAATATGGAGTTCCAAGAATCAGGGCCTGGTGCAGAGTGCATAGGCCTACTGTCTATGACTTCTTCAAAATCCAGTGGGGATAAGGTGGCATCTGATATGATTTGATGTTGGTATCACATCCATGAAAAATTCATTTGGGTTATCAATCTTCAGTGTGTTTAGTGGCTCGCTGAAAACAGTCGTACTGATTCCTCAGTATTTCGCTCATTTCTTAGTTGTCATCAGTGAAAGTTCCATCTCCCTTTCGAAGGGGCCTGATACTAGATGTAGTTTTTAATCGTGATTTTGCATAGGAGAAACAATATTTTGGATTTATCTCTTTCACTGATGGCCTGATTTTCTTGTTTAGGGCTTCTATCCCTCTGACAAGTGCCCCTGCATCTTGGTTTAATTGGAAGAGGGTTTCTCCAAATGTCATCTTTGTTCGAGGTGAAGAAAAATAAAAACTGTAGAATATATTACACTTAATATAAATTTACACAACGTTTCGAACCTATATGGTTCATTCTCAAGTGAAGGAACAGTGTTAGGCATATTGGAATTTATACTTTTAAGGAGGTCAGGTGCATACAACAAAAAGATAAAGAGTACATCGTATAGGAAGAATAGGGCATAAATGGGGGGGAAGGATAGGGGGACGTAAATAGGGAGAAAGTACTTACAAAGATTAATAAGATGTAATGGGCGTGGCATGCTGAGCAGTGTCTTCTATGTTGGCATCTTAACGTTCCGGACTTGTTCTCACTCTCGTGGTGGGTAGAGTGAATAGTTCCGTAATTTGGGTGTTCATGGTGAGTTGTTTTATTTTTATGAGGATTGCTTCAAGAATTTGCAATCTTTCATCTTGGGTTACATCATCAATAAACAAAACCCAAGATGTAAACCCAAGTCTTTTGCACCAGTCGTGAGGTAACTAAAACATTGTGTTCTTAGAGTTGATTTGTTCACCTTTGACAGTAGTATTCCTCTGGACATAGTTTCTGGTCCTGGATGGCGTGTAGATGACGATTCAGGCCATTTCTTCTAGCAGCAAAGGCTGTCTCTTCATTGACGAGCATCAATGCATCGTAGTGTTGACTGACGGGGTTTTAATTGAGGGTGATGTGTCGCCGATCGCCTCCTGGCTGTGTGTGTGTGTGTGTGTGTCTGTGTGTGTGCGTGTGTGTGTGTGTGTGTGTGTGCGTGTGTGTGTGTGTGTGTGTGTGACTTAGGTGGCTACGTTCCCAGCCACCACTTTGTCCTGCTTCTTTCTGGTCACTTCCTTGACCCTAAGCGTTGAGGGACTCCTCCTCACTACTGCCAGAAGCATAGTAGCATTTTTCTGTGCCGCCAGATGGTCCCCTTGCTGCTACGAGACCCTCTCTCCGGGGCCCGTGTCTGCTGGCAAGCTTCTCTACTGTCAACTCTACTCTAACCTGCCTTCTACAGGCACCAGCTGCCCCGTCACTCCTCCATATCAAGTTATACGTCAGAGCTCGATTCAAAAAGCAGGATTTAAAATCTCGACAAAGACGAGGAGTAAAAAAGGGTAAGAAATGGAAGGTAAAAGTTAAGAAGGTGAATATTAGTGAGGTTCTAAATATGTCAACACAAAATATTCTATTTCAAAATAGAAATATAAATTACAGGAGACACAAAATAGTCTCCTGTATCCGAAAGGAGACGATGGATACAAATTGGACAAGTTTAGATGGGAAAAAAAGTACCAGGGGTAAATACTGGTTTGGAAATTGGGTTGCTGGTTTACAGAACACGTTGGCAGGCAACATAATAGATGATGAGTCATTGGATTGTTTCATGTGTAGGTCAGACAGGACAAATATGAGTTGTTGTTGTTGTTGTTAGATGAAATTGGAGCGGCCTGTCATTGGCCAATTGGCCCTCTGCAGTATCCACAATTATCATGTTACGTTAAAAAGTTTATTAACTGGTTAAAAAACAAAGTTATAAACGGTGATGATGGAATGATTCTCTCAGTTGCTGCACACATACAAAACTTTAATTATTGTTTTTAAAGATTGAGTAGTTCATTGACCACTGCTGAGGTACAGTCCTCAGCAGGTGGCAGCGGTACACTCTTCAGCAGGTGGCAGCGGTACACTCTTCAGCAGGTGGCAGCGGTACACTCTTCAGCAGGTGGCAGCGGTACACTCTTCAGCAGGTGGCAGCGGTACACTCTTCAGCAGGTGGCAGCGGTACACTCTTTAGCAGGTGGCAGCGGTACACTCTTCAGCAGGTGGCAGCGGTACACTCTTTAGCAGGTGGCAGCGGTACACTCTTTAGCAGGTGGCAGCGGTACACTCTTTAGCAGGTGGTAGCGGTACACTCTTCACCAGGTGGCAGCGGTACACTCTTCACCAGGTGGCAGCGGTACACTCTTCAGCAGGTGGCAGCGGTACACTCTTCAGCAGGTGGCAGCGGTACACTCTTCAGCAGGTGGCAGCGGTACACTCTTTAGCAGGTGGCAGCGGTACATTCTTCACCAGGTGGCAGCGGTACACTCTTCAGCAGGTGGCAGCGGTAGACTCAACAGGTGGCAGCGGTACACTCTTCAACAGCTGGCAGCGGTACACTCTTCAGCAGGTGGCAGCGGTAGACTCTTCAACAGCTGGCAGCGGTACACTCTTCAGCAGGTGGCAGCGGTAGACTCAACAGGTGGCAGCGGTACACTCTTCAACAGCTGACAGCGGTACACTCTTTAGCAGGTGGCAGCGGTACACAATAACCCTGAAAGCCTGGGTGTACCCCAGCCCGAATTGAGGCCAGTGGTGCCACAGAGGTCCACAGAGGTGCCACAGTGGTGCCACAGAGGTCCACAGTGGTGCCACAGAGGTCCACAGTGGTGGCACAGAGGTCCACAGAGGTGCCACAGTGGTGCCACAGAGGTCCACAGTGGTGCCACAGAGGTCCACAGTGGTGCCACAGAGGTCCACAGTGGTGCCACAGAGGTCCACAGTGGTGCCACAGAGGTCCACAGTGGTGCCACAGAGGTCCACAGTGGTGCCACAGAGGTCCACAGTGGTGCCACAGTGGTCCACAGTGGTGCCACAGAGGTCCACAGTGGTGCCACAGAGGTCCACAGTGGTGCCACAGAGGTCCACAGTGGTGCCACAGAGGTCCACAGTGGTGCCACAGAGGTCCACAGAGGGGCCACAGAGGTCCACAGTGGTGCCACAGAGATCCACAGAGGTCCACAGAGGTCCCACAGAGGTCCATAGAGGTCCACAGAGGTCCACAGAGGGGCCACAGAGGTCCACAGTGGTGCCACAGAGGTCCACAGTGGTGCCACAGTGGTGCCACAGAGGTCCACAGTGGTGCCACAGAGGTCCACAGAGGTTCACAGAGGGGCCACAGAGGTCCACAGTGGTGCCACAGAGATCCACAGAGGTCCACAGAGGTCCCACAGAGGTCCATAGAGGTCCACAGAGTTCCACAGAGTTCCACAGAGTTCCACAGAGTTCCACAGAGTTCCACAGAGTTCCACAGAGTTCCACAGAGTTCCACAGAGGATCACAGAGGGCTGGCAGTGTCAGCTGGGAACGGTAAAGTGTAGGAAGCGTTGGTAACCACGACAGGTTTACTGCTGCGACACTGTGCTTCTGTAGTGCTTAGGTGCTGGGGTCCGGTCCCCCGTGACCTGCCTCAACACCTCCCGGAGGAGTCACCGGGGTCTGGCTCATCACCTGGTGGCCCCGGGGGACAACACGGGGTCTGGCTCATCACCTGGTGGCCCCGGGGGACAACACGGGGTCTGGCTCATCACCTGGTGGCCCCGGGGGACAACACGGGGTCTGGCTCATCACCTGGTGGCCCCGGGGGACAACACGGGGTCTGGCTCATCACCTGGTGTGATGAACCAGGTGAACCTGGGGATGAACCAGGTTGGGGTGTCTGTTGTTGTTGGTGTGGGTTCCTATCTACAGCTGGGAGTGTAAGTCCACCAGTGATATCCTCTAGTACAAAGGAGGTTCTAAATGATTGACAGCGTCGGCCGCTGCTCTATAGTAACACCTGTCACAAGGTGGCTCGTAAGGATGCACTAGCTTCGTCTAGTGAGGTAAGAAAACACCAATATATATACACACTCGACACCCACACGTCTGAATGTAACGGAATTGGCGACGTTTCGGTCCGTCCTGAACTATTATCATGAATATAAGGAATATTTATATTCTAATTTATATGCACCCCCCAAGCTCCTTCACGAGTATGTCTATCCTACGCGTGAAACAATCCATCGATCCCATATGTCTATTATGTTACCGGTAACTTGTTCCATAAATAAACCAAAGTTTCCAAACCAGTATTTACCCAGCTCTTTCCTAAATCTAAATTTGTCCCATTTATATCCACTGCTTCGAGTTCTATTTCGTGTTGATGTATTTTATATATTCCCCATCATCATTTTTGTCGTGGATTTTCTTCATTCGTGTCACCCATTCTCATAGAACTTTGGGTCTTCTCGTCTCTCGTCATAGGGAAGGTGTCTAATTCCTAGCATTAACTTCCCCATCGCTTCCCGCAGATGATGATTGATAAAGATTAAGCCACCCAAGAGGTGGCACGGGCATGAATAGCCCGTAAGCGCTTCCTGCACGGGTTTTAGTGAATTTATATCAAATTCATTCGCGAAGTCGTCAGGTGAATACGGTGCTGACACCGTCGCGTCAGCACGTCCACACTACGGTGTCACCAGACGCCAGCTGTTGTGAACTGTGAGGTCAGGCGAGGGAGGACATTGACACAGGGAGGGTTGACTACTGTTGCTGGGCCAAGATGGCCGCCTAACTTTAAAAGGCATTATCTCATTAGCAATTATGTCTAGCTGGGTGCTTTTTGTCTCACGAATAACGGTAGGCGGCGACTGTTTAGCAAGGGAGAGTTCCGTTTCTAGTAACGGTGAGTGTACCGTGCCCCCGGGGTGTAGTAGCGGTGAGTGTACCGTGCCCCCGGGGTGTAGTAACGGTGAGTGTACCGTGCCCCCGGGGTGTAGTAACGGTGAGTGTACCGTGCCCCCGGGGTGTAGTAACGGTGAGTGTACCGTGCCCCCGGGGTGTAGTAACGGTGAGTGTACCGTGCCCCCGGGGTGTAGTAACGGTGAGTGTACCGTGCCCCCGGGGTGTAGTAACGGTGAGTGTACCGTGCCCCCGGGGTGTAGTAACGGTGAGTGTACCGTGGCCCCGGGGTGTAGTAACGGTGAGTGTACCGTGCCCCCGGGGTGTAGTAACGGTGAGTGTACCGTGCCCCCGGGGTGTAGTAACGGTGAGTGTACCGTGCCCCCGGGGTGTAGTAACGGTGAGTGTACCGTGCCCCCGGGGTGTAGTAACGGTGAGTGTACCGTGCCCCCGGGGTGTAGTAACGGTGAGTGTACCGTGCCCCCGGGGTGTAGTAACGGTGAGTGTACCGTGCCCCCGGGGTCTAGTAACGGTGAGTGTACCGTGCCCCAGGGGTCTAGTAACGGTGAGTGTACCGTGCCCCCGGGGTCTAGTAACGGTGAGTGTACCGTGCCCCAGGGGTCTAGTAACGGTGAGTGTACCGTGCCCCCGGGGTGTAGTAACGGTGAGTGTACCGTGCCCCCGGGGTCTAGTAACGGTGAGTGTACCGCGCCCCAGGGGTCTAGTAACGGTGAGTGTACCGTGCCCCCGGGGTGTAGTAACGGTGAGTGTACCGTGCCCCCGGGGTCTAGTAACGGTGAGTGTACCGTGCCCCAGGGGTCTAGTAACGGTGAGTGTACCGTGCCCCAGGGGTCTAGTAACGGTGAGTGTACCGGGCCCCCGGGGTGTAGTAACGGTGAGTGTACCGTGCCCCCGGGGTCTAGTAACGGTGAGTGTACCGCGCCCCAGGGGTATACTAACGGTGAGTGTACCGTGCCCCCGGGGTGTAGTAACGGTGAGTGTACCGTGCCCCCGGGGTATACTAACGGTGAGTGTACCGTGCCCCCGGGGTGTAGTAACGGTGAGTGTACCGTGCCCCCGGGGTGTAGTAACGGTGAGTGTACCGTGCCCCCGGGGTGTAGTAACGGTGAGAGGGCCGTGGCTGTAGTAACGGCGAGTGTACCGTGCCTGTAGTAACGGTGAGTGTACCGTGCCTGTAGTAACGGTGAGTGTACCGTGCCTATAGTAACGGTGAGTGTACCGTGCCTGTAGTAACGGTGAGTGTACCGTGCCTGTAGTAACGGTGACTGTACCGTGCCTGTAGTAACGGTGACTGTACCGTGCCTGTAGTAACGGTGACTGCACCGTGTCTGTAGTAACGGTGAGTGTACCGTGCCTGTAGTAACGGTGACTGTACCGTGCCTGTAGTAACGGTGAGTGTACCGTGCCTGTAGTAACGGTGAGTGTACCTTGCCTGTAGTAACGGTGAGTATACCGTGTCTGCAGTAACGGTGAGTGTACCGTGCCTGTAGTAACGGTGAGTGTACCGTGCTTGTAGTAACGGTGAGTGTACCGTGCCTGTAGTAACGGTGAGTGTACCGTGCCTGTAGTAACGGTGAGTGTACCGTGCCTGTGGTAACGGTGACTGTACCGTGCCTGTAGTAACGGTGACTGTACCGTGCCTGTAGTAACGGTGAGTGTACCGTGCCTGTAGTAACGGTGACTGTACCGTGTTTGTAGTAACGGTGAGTGTACCGTGCCTGTAGTAACGGTGAGTGTACCGTGCCTGTAGTAACGGTGAGTATACCGTGCCTGTAGTAACGGTGAGTGTACCGTGTCTGTAGTAACGGTGAGTGTACCGTGCCTGTAGTAATGGTGATTGTACCGTGCTTGTAGTAACGGTGAGTGTACCGTGCCCCCGGGGTGTAGTAACGGTGACTGTACCGTGTTTGTAGTAACGGTGAGTGTACCGTGTCTGTAGTAACGGTGAGTGTTCCGTGCCTGTAGTAAGGGTGAGTGTACCGTGCTTGTAGTAAAGGTGAGTGTACCGTGCCTGTAGTAACGGTGAGTGTACCGTGCCTGTAGTAAGGGTGAGTGTACCGTGCTTGTAGTAAAGGTGAGTGTACCGTGCCTGTAGTAACGGTGAGTGTACCGTGCCTGTAGTAACGGTGAGTGTACCGTGCCTGTGGTAACGGTGACTGTACCGTGCCTGTAGTAACGGTGAGTGTACCGTGCCTGTAGTAACGGTGACTGTACCGTGCCCAGATGGCATGAATTAAC
>NC_091171.1:24651919-24764419 GCF_040958095.1 Procambarus clarkii | reverse complement strand
GTGAAGGGTGAGGGGTGGAGTGACGATCAGTGTGTGTGAAGGGTGAGGGGCGGAGTGACGGTCAGTGTGTGTGTGAAGGGTGAGGGGTGGAGTGACGGTCAGTGTGTGAAGGGTGAGGGGCGGAGTGACGGTCAGTGTGTGTGAAGGGTGAGGGGCGGAGTGACGGTCAGTGTGTGTGTGAAGGGTGAGGGGTGGAGTGAAGGTCAGTGTGTGAAGGGTGAGGGGCGGAGTGACGGTCAGTGTGTGTGAAGGGTGAGGGGCGGAGTGACGGTCAGTGTGTGAAGGGTGAGGGGCGGAGTGACGGTCAGTGTGTGAAGGGTGAGGGGTGGAGTGACTGCCAGTGTGTGTGAAGGGTGAGGGGTGGAGTGACGGTCAGTGTGTGAAGGGTGAGGGGCGGAGTGACGGTCAGTGTGTGAAGGGTGAGGGGTGGAGTGACGGTCAGTGTGTGAAGGGTGAGGGGCGGAGTGACGGTCAGTGTGTGAAGGGTGAGGGGTGGAGTGACGGTCAGTGTGTGAAGGGTGAGGGGTGGAGTGACGATCAGTGTGTGTGAAGGGTGAGGGGCGGAGTGACGGTCAGTGTGTGTGAAGGGTGAGGGGCGGAGTGACGGTCAGTGTGTGTGAAGGGTGAGGGGCGGAGTGACGGTCAGTGTGTGTGAAGGGTGAGGGGCGGAGTGACGGTCAGTGTGTGTGAAGGGTGAGGGGTGGAGTGACGGTCAGTGTGTGAAGGGTGAGGGGCGGAGTGACGGTCAGTGTGTGAAGGGTGAGGGGTGGAGCGACGGTCAGTGTGAGGGGCGGAGTGACGGGCAGTGTGAGGGGTGGAGTGACGGTCAGTGTGTGAAGGGTGAGGGGCAGAGTGACGGTCAGTGTGTGAAGGGTGAGGGGCGGAGTGACGGTCAGTGTGTGAAGGGTGAGGGGCGGAGTGACGGTCAGTGTGAGGGGTGGAGTGACGGTCAGTGTGTGAAAGGTGAGGGGCGGAGTGACGGTCAGTGTGTGAAGGGTGAGGGGCGGAGTGACGGTCAGTGTGTGTGAAGGGTGAGGGACGGAGTGACGGTCAGTGTGAGGGGCGGAGTGACGGTCAGTGTGTGTGTGAAGGGTGAGGGGCGGAGTGACGGTCAGTGTGTGTGAAGGGTGAGGGGCGGAGTGACGGTCAGTGTGTGTGAAGGGTGAGGGGTGGAGTGACGGTCAGTGTGTGTGAAGGGTGGAGTGACGGTCAGTGTGTGTGAAGGGTGAGGGGGCGGAGTGACGGTCAGTGTGTGTGAAGGGTGAGGGGCGGAGTGACGGTCAGTGTGTGTGAAGGGTGAGGGGCGGAGTGACGGTCAGTATGTGTGAAGGGTGAGGGGCGGAGTGACGGTCAGTGTGTGTGAAGGGTGAGGGGCGGAGTGACGGTCAGTGTGTGTGAAGGGGCTCCATCCTCACTCTACCCATCAGTGTGACACACGCCACAAAACACAGGTCTTCACCTTGCACTCTGCAGGATTGCCATGGCTCCTCATGGCAATTGCCATTGCCATGAGGAGCCAGGAATGATCTTGTCAGTGTGAGAAGGGAAGCAGAGAGGGACAGTATGAAAATGATATAGCAAATAAAGCCAAGACCGAACCAAAACTGCTTCTCAACCATATCAGGAGGAGAACAACAGTGAAAGAACAGGTGATGAAACTTAAAATGGGTGAGGACAGGTACACAGAGAATAGCAAAGAGGTATGTGAAGAATTCAACAAGAAATTCCAGGAGGTCTTCACAACGGAACGAGATGAAGTCCTTGAGCTAGGAGAGGTGGCAGTTAACCAGGAGGCCATGGAAAGGTTCGAAATTACCAGAGATGAGGTAAAGAGGCAGATGTTGGATCTGGACGTGAGAAAGGCTGTTGGTTCGGACGGTATCTCACCATGGGTACTGAAAGAGTGCACAAAAATACTTTGCTTGCACAGAATACTCCATGGTGTATAGTAAGTCACTGGAGACGGGAGACTTGCCAGAAATATGGAAGACTGCTAATGTGGTCCCAATATACAAAAAGGATGACAGGCAAGAGGCACTGAACTACAGGACAGTGTCTTTAACGTGTATACCATGCAAGGTGATGGAGAAGATCGTGAGAAAAAACCTAGTAGTACATCTGGAGAGAAGGGACTTCGTGACACACCACCAACATGGGTTCAGTGATGGTAAATCTTGCCTCACAGGTTCAATAGAATTCTACGATCAGGTGACAAAGATTAAGCAAGAAGGAAGTTGGGCAGACTGCATCTTCTTGGACTGTGGGAAAGCCTTTGACACAGTACCCCATAAGAGGCTCGTGCATAAGTTGGAGAAACGGGCAAGAGTAACTGGTAAGGTGCTCCAGAGGATAAGGGAGTACCTAAGTAGTAGGAAACAGAGTTACTGTGAGGGGGTGAGACTTCAAATTGGCGTGAAATCACAAGCGGAGTCCCACAGGGCTCTGTACTCGGACTTATCCTGTTTCTGATATACGTAAATGATCTCCCAGAGGGTATAGACTCATTCCTCTCAATGTTTCCTGATGATGCCAAAATTATGAGACGGATTAAGACAAGAGGAGGACAGCATGAGACTTCAAGAAGACCTGAACAAACTGAAGGAATGGTCCAACAAATGGTTGTTAGAGTTTAACCCGAGCAAATGTAATGTAATGAAGATAGGTGTAGGGAGCAGGAGGCCATATACAAGGTATAATTTGGGAGATGAAATTCTTCAAGAATCTGAGAGAGAGAGAAAAAAAAGACCTGTGGGTTGATATCACGCCAGACCTGTCCTCCAAAGCCTATATCAAGAGGATAACATCAGCGGCATATGCCAGGTTGGCCAACATAAGAACGGCATTTAGAAACTTATGTAATGAATTATTCAGAACCTTGTGTACCACGTATGTCAGATCAATCCAGGAGTATGCAGCGCCAGCATGGACTCTATATCTAGTCAAGCTTAAAACGAAATTGGAGAAGGCTCAGAGGTTTGCCACCAGACTAGTGCCCAAACTGAAGGGCATGAGCTATGAGAAGAGACTTCGGGAATTAAACCTCACATCGCTGAAAGATAGGTGAGTTAAGGGGGACATGATCACCACATACAAGATTCTCAAAGGAATTGATAGGGTAGACAAAGACATTTTATTTAACACAAGGGGGCACATGTACTAGGGAACACAGGTGGAAAGTGAGTGCCCAAATGAGCCATAAAGGCATTAGAAAGTATTGTGTTAGTGTCAGAGTAACTAATAAATGGAATGCATTAGGAAGTGATGTGGTGGAGGCTGACTCTATACACAATTTCAAGTATAGATATGATAGATCCCAGTAGGCTCAGGAACCTGTACACCAGTTGATTGACAGTTGAGAGGCGAGACCAAAGAGCCAAAGCTCAACCCCCGCAAGCACAACTAGGTGAGCGCACACACTACTGGTGCTTAAGGATATTCCACTTGGCACAAAGACTGTACTTAAGGCAACCTTTGTAAGAGACTAGTTTTTGTGAACTTTCTTTGTGGGACTCTGGTGGAGCGAGTGTGTTTGTTATCTTTGTGAGTGTCTTTGTTGAACTTGCAAACAAGAGCTGTTTTAAAGCAAGTTTTGTAATCAAGCAATGTTGGATCATCACTTAGACCAATGTTGTGACCTGTGTTGTCCGCGCTCTCGTTATATTCTTGCGAGTGATGCTGTAAATGTTGACGGCGGGAACGCAGTCGTGCGAAGCTAATTGCCTTAATGTAAATAAAAGCTTTGATTTTGTTATACCTCTGAGCATGAGATCGGTTAAAATAGGTGGAGGGCTTAGGTGTGAAGGCTCATGGTACGGCCACAGCATACTAATTACCGCGGCTGACAGCTCCTGAGAAACAGGCAGGTATATATATATACTGTGTGTGTTGTCAGGTTACCTTGTGGTTACCTTGAGGTAGTTCCGGTGGTCAAGGTCCCCGCGGCCCGGTCTCTGATCAGGCCTCCTCGTTGGTGGTCTGATCATCCTGCTGCGAGCAGTCTGATGTGTGAAGCACAGCCTGGATGATCAAGGTATCCTTTGGGGGTGTTTAGCGAGTTCTCTTTTGAATACTGTGAGGGGGGGGGGGGCAGCCAGTTATGGGACCAGCCCCTCTACTATTTTCCACATGTAAATTATTATGTATCTCTCCCGCCTGCGCTCAAGAGAATACAGATTTAGGCATTTTAGTCGGTCCCAATAGTTTAGATGTTTTACTGAGTGGATTCTAGCAGTAAAGGATCTCTGCACGTTCTCCAGGTCAACAATTTCTCCAGCTTTGAAAGAGGCTGTCATTGTGCAGCAGTACTCCACTATAGAGAGCACTAGCGTCTTGAAGAGTATCATCTCTTGTTTGAAAGGTTCTTGTTATCCAACCTGTCATTTCTTCCAGTTGTGACGCCGACTTTTTGTGTTCTTTTAAGGTAAGGATTTGTTTTGCCTTGATTACACCCAAATCGTTTACATTGCTTTTTCGTTTTATGTTTTGCTTTGACTGCGTTTTGTACGTGGTTTCCTTTTTTATATTTTCATTTTTTTTCCGTAGCGCAGGAGCTGGAACTTTTCATTAAATACCATATTATTTTCTGTAGCCCATTGAAAGACCTGATTTACATCTGTTTGGAGGTTTGCTGTGTCCTCTATGTTGTCTACTCATAAAAATCCTAGTGTCATCTGCAAAGGATGATACGGTACTATAGGTTGTGTTCTTGTCTATGTCCGATATGAGGATGAGAAAAAGTACTGGAGCAAGCACAGTACCCTGGGGGACTGAGCTCTTCACGGCTGATGGTCCAGATTTTACTTTGTTGACTATTACACATTGAGTTCTGTTAGTCAGGAAATTGTAGATCCATCTGCCTATTTTCCCGGTGATTCCTTTTGTGAAGGCATTTTGTGTGCAAATAACACCATGGGTCACATTTATTGAAGGCTTTTGCGATATGTGTGTATTACATCAGTGTTTTATTTGTCTTCCATACTATCTGTTATTTTCAGTATGTCAGGGATAACACCAGTATCTAAGCTTCGTCTCCAACATTTTTTTTTTGTAGGGCCTACGATAGTGTTTTGTTTACAGTTCTTGGTGAATATTGAATTCCGTGAATCAGGGCCTGGTGCAGAGTGAATAGGCATACGTACTATGGTTTCTTTAAAATAAAGTTGAGTTAGGGTGACATCTGATAGATAATTTGATGTTGGCATCACATCCATGAAGAACTCGTTAAGGTTATCAATCTTCAGTGTGTTTAAGGGCTCACAGAAAACGGAATCGTATTGTTGCCTCAGTATTTCGCTTATTTCTTTGTTGCCATCTGTGAAAGTTCTGTCTCCCTTCCCCAGGGGCCTGAGACTAAATGATGATTTTGTTCTAGATTTTTCATAGGAGAAAAATAATTTCAGATTTCTTTCGCTGATGGCCTTTTGCTCTTTCTGCCTCTCCTGGAGTTTATATGATTCTCGTAGCTTTAGTTCAATAGTTTCTATTTCTCTACATTGCGTTCTTGAGATAGGGTGCGACTCTCAAGTTGCTCCGCGATTCGTTTTCTTCGTCTACAGAGGGAACGACGTTCCCGTTCCAGTCAGCATCTTTTCCTCATTTTTTACTTTAAGGTAAGATCTTTTTCTTAAGGCTTGATTATATTTCTAGTGCTTCGGAGCTCATTGTATCGAGGCACTGGTTTAGGTTTACTTTTCTTGCTGTTCTACCCAGCTTATACATGTGAGGTCTTGGTTTATTTGTTCCCAGTTTAACTGTTTATACTTAAATTGGGTGAATTCTCCTTTTCTAGAATTTGGGACTGACTGCGCTGATCTGATGCTTATCTGAACTTCAATTAAATGAACATTTGTGTGACAGGTATTTGCAATCATTATGTTCCTGATCAATTCATCGATATTTGTGAAAATAAGGTCTAGTGTGTTATCTTTTCTAGTGGGTTATACTTTTTGCTGGTTTAGTGGAAATGTGTCGCACATCCGTAGTAGGTTATTTGTGTGTGTTCATTAAGGCTACTTCCCGGTATTCTCTCGGATATAACTGTATTCGCTACGTTCTTCCATTTCAGGTGCTGTAGGTTGAAGTCCCCGAGCAGGATGATGTTCGGGGCGGGGTTGGTGAGTTTTTTTAAGCAGTGTTCTATTTTCATTAGTTGGTCTTTAAACTGCTGAGGATTTGCCTCCGGTGACTTATATACAAGGACAATAACCACATTTAGGATCTCTTTGATTATGAGCACTTCCACCATATCGTGTGTGGTGTTCAGCAGATCCAGTGCAGATATGAGTGAGTCTTTGATGTAGAGGCTGACTCCACCCTGTAGCCTGTGTTTCCTGTCACATCTGAAAAAGGTTGGGCTCCTGTGTCCATATTTCACTGTCATGGTAAACTTGTGTGTGTGTGTTTCAGTTAGGGCGACAAACACTACATTTGCCTCATTTACGAAGCCAACAATAATGTTTGATTTGCGTGTTTTTATGCCCTGAATGTTGGCAATTACAAATGATATCGTATCTATGCAAGTGCTGGATGTATTACTTGGTGTTAATATCTGGTAAGAGTAGTAGTAGTAATAGAAGTAGTAATAGAAGTACTGACATCAGCGTCAATAGTATAAATGACTGGAATACTCTGGATACTGTTCCAGGGTCATTCTTAGGGCGTTGGTGTGGTGCCTCTGTGGTACCGGCTGTGGTGCCAGCTGTGGTGCCTCTCTGGTACCTCTGTGGTGCCTCTCTGGAACCAGCTGTGGTGCCGGCTGTGGTGCCAGCTGTGGTGCCTCTCTGGTACCTCTGTGGTGCCTCTGTGGTACCAGCTGTGGTGCCAGCTGTGGTGCCTCTCTGGTACCTCTGTGGTGCCTCTCTGGTACCTCTGTGGTGCCAGCTGTGGTGCCTCTCTGGTACCTCTGTGGTGCCTCTGTGGTACCAGCTGTGGTGCCAGCTGTGGTGCCTCTCTGGTACCTCTGTGGTGCCTCTCTGGTACCTCTGTGGTGCCAGCTGTGGTGCCTCTCTGGTACCTCTGTGGTGCCTCTGTGGTCCCTTGTGAATTGTCTTCATATTACATGTGTTTGTTTCGTGTCGAATGTTCAATAGTGTGTGTGTTTATTTTCAGGTACTGACTGATCACACCACCGGAGGCCAGACACGGAGACGGATCTATGTGAGTTCACATTTGCTTTACCTGTAATCTTAGGCCAGACTTTTCTTGTTTCCTCGTGATAAGCTGTTGTTACGTGTTGCCCTCAGACCCACAGAGCTGTCGACTCCAGCAGCAGCAGCTTGTCGGGTTGACGCCTCAAGACGTCCACCTTCTTTACTACAAGAGTGGTGGAGCGTCTGTGTTGACGGTGTTCTCTGACTGTGGGTGTTGTTGACGGTGTTCTCTGACTGTGGGTGTTGTTGACGGAGTTCTCTGACTGTGGGTATTGTTGACGGTGTTCTCTGACTGTGGGTGTTGAAGGTGTTCTCTGACTGTGGGTGTTGACGGTGTTCTCTGACTGTGGGTGTTGACGGTGTTCTCTGACTGTGGGTGTTGACGGTGTTCTCTGACTGTGGGTGTTGACGGTGTTCACTGACTGTGGGTGTTGACAGTGTTCTCTGACTGTGGGTGTTGACAGTGTTCTCTGACTGTGGGTGTTGACGGTGTTCTCTGACTGTGAGTGTTGTCGACGGTGTTCTCTGACTGTGGGTGTTGTTGACTGTGTTCTCTGACTGTGGGTGGTGTCGACAGTGTTCTCTGACTGTGGGTGTTGTCGACAGTGTTCTCTGACTGTGGGTGTTGTCGACGGTGTTCTCTGACTGTGGGTGTTGTCGACGGTGTTCTCTGACTGTGGGTGTTGTCGACGGTGTTCTCTGACTGTGGGTGTTGTTGACGGTGTTCTCTGACTGTGGGTGTTGACTGTGTTCTCTGACTGTGGGTGTTGACGGTGTTCTCTGACTGTGGGTGTTGACGGTGTTCTCTGACTGTGGGTGTTGAAGGTGTTCTCTGACTGTGGGTGTTGACGGTGTTCTCTGACTGTGGGTGTTGACGGTGTTCTCTGACTGTGGGTGTTGGCGGTGTTCTCTGACTGTGGGTGGTGTTGACGGTGTTCTCTGACTGTGGGTGTAGAGTGGTTGTGGTGTGAGGGTGTTGTTGGGAGAGTGGACAACCTCACCTACATATACGAGGCTGCCCCAGCAGGCTACACTCACTCCCAACATAGTCTCTTCTTGTACTATTATGATTATTATTTATTATTTCCTTGCAAATATCAACGTGCAGGACCGTGATACCAGAAGAGAGTACACGAGTATAGTACAGTGTGTACTCACAGAAGAGAGTACACGAGTATAGTACAGTGTGTACTCACAGAAGAGAGTACACGAGTATAGTACAGTGTGTACTCACAGAAGAGAGTACACGAGTATAGTACAGTATGTACTCACAGAAGAGAGTACACGAGTATAGTACAGTATGTACTCACAGAAGAGAGTACACGAGTATAGTACAGTGTGTACTCACAGAAGAGAGTACACGAGTATAGTACAGTGTGTACTCACAGAAGAGAGTACACGAGTATAGTACAGTATGTACTCACAGAAGAGAGTACACGAGTATAGTACAGTGTGTACTCACAGAAGAGAGTACACGAGTATAGTACAGTATGTACTCACAGAAGAGAGTACACGAGTATAGTACAGTGTGTACTCACAGAAGAGAGTACACGAGTATAGTACAGTATGTACTCACAGAAGAGAGTACACGAGTATAGTACAGTGTGTACTCACAGAAGAGAGTACACGAGTATAGTACAGTATGTCCTCACAGAAGAGAGTACACGAGTATAGTACAGTATGTACTCACAGAAGAGAGTACACGAGTATAGTACAGTATGTACTCACAGAAGAGAGTACACGAGTATAGTACAGTGTGTACTCACAGAAGAGAGTACACGAGTATAGTACAGTGTGTACTCACAGAAGAGAGTACACGAGTATAGTACAGTGTGTACTCACAGAAGAGAGTACACGAGTATAGTACAGTATGTACTCACAGAAGAGAGTACACGAGTATAGTACAGTGTGTACTCACAGAAGAGAGTACACGAGTATAGTACAGTATGTACTCACCAAGCATAAAGGGTAGGAGGAGGAACCCATTACAGTGTTATTTAGGAGAAATTCTTTGGTGCATGGCGATAGAATCGAACCCGCGTCTTAAGTCACCCCAGACTCGCGCATTACCCATTGGATCGCATGTGCTTAAAAGTAATTCCCTACAAGTTTGGGCAGACTTCAGGTTAGGTAACTTCATCGTGGTCCAGCGGGTACTGCGCGCCTGTGAGGTGCCCTTCAACTCCGGGTCGACTCCGTCACTCCGCTTCAGAGATCCTCTCGAAGATATACCAGGCTATTGGGATTTTTATCATGTTATTAAGGACCTTCTGAGTTTGTTGTGCGTATCGTATTGGTGAACGTCGACTGACGCAGCTGGAGTGTGTATAGTGTGGGGGAAGGTCCACCTCCTTCCACTGTGGTGGATGTGTGGGCCTGTGGGTCGCTCCAAGCAACAGCCTGTTGGACCAAGTTATCACAAGTCGAGCCTGACCTCAGGCCGGGCTCGGGAAGTAGGAGAACTCTCAGAACCCTCTCCAGGTATGTTCCTGGTAAGGCTGGTGAGTGTACCGTGTGTTTTAGTCATGACAGCATCCCCTTACCCTCTTTTCTCTTGTCCTGCTCATCCACCTCGTTCATCCAATCTCTCTCTCTCTCTCTCTCTCTCTCTCTCTCTCTCTCTCTGTCTCTGTCTCTCTCTCTCTCTCTCTCTCTCTCTCTCTCTCTCTCTCTCCCCCCCCCCCCATTACCCACCTATTTCTTCCATTCTCATTTTGCCTCCCTCTTGTCACCCTCTCTCTCTCTCTACCTTCCTCCTCTCTCTGTGCCAGACTCTCCCTCCTCCTCCTCCCACCTGTCCTTCTCGACGGTCACTAAGTACACAGGTGAAATGGGAAGTTGGTGTTGACTGCTGAGCGTCGTCTAACTACTACAGTGATTGGCTGATCAGTTCGTACACTGTTCTTAGTTCATCCAGCTGGGGACTCTCTACCACCTGTGTTCTCCCTGTTTTGGCCTAATATGTTCTCCTTGGCGTGCCCTGGTGTGTGTGTGTGTGTGTGTGTGTGTGTGTGTGTGTGTGTGTGTGTGTGTGTGTGTGTGGTCAGTGGAGCGTGGCTGGAGGTGTAGTAGCCTTGAGGTGCTGGTCAGGCGGGTACTGGGTAGTCTGTTGCTGCTGTTGTTGCTGCTGCTGCTGCTGCTGCTGCTGTTCGCCTGCAAGGTCGTCCTTACCTCTCCCCCGTCACACTCCTACTCTTCATCTATCCTTCACTCCCTTCCCATCCTCCCCCCCATCCCCTTACACATCCTCTCTCCTCCACAAATCTCCAAAGTACCGCGTTCTCACCCTCCTATCATTCTTGTCTCGTTTTTCCCTCGCCGCTGTGAAGAGGATCACACGAGATTACTTGATAGTGTAGAGGCAATAGAGGAAGGGTTGAGAGTGAGGGGGTGGGATGGAAGGGTAGAAGGTCCAAGAGAGGCGGGTCAAGTCATCATGGGATGGGCAGAGGGATGGTAGAAGGCACTAGGAAAATCTCACTACACGGCCCCCCTTCAGCCTAAAGAATTAGTGTGGTTGTTTACTAGTATTAATACACTGGCTCTTGAACACGTGGGCGACGTACTCCAAGACGGGCGTGCACACGTACAGTACAACCATGGCCCAACACAGAGGGACAGCCAAGTTTGTGCACGAGCATCTTGCGTACACATGTACGGGTGCACCGTACCATATACGTATGTATTATCCACATGTACGTAAATGTCTTGTGAGGCATATACAATAATACACAGTAGGTAACTCTTCCTCATGTGTACAACTCCTTCACTTGTTCTTATCCACCTTAATCCATCCTCCTCCCCCCTCCCCCCGCTCCTTCTTCCACCCCCCCCCCTCATATAAAAAGTAGTAGAGACACTTACTGTATGAAGCTTAAGGCAGCCTTCCGCTGACACAGTAGCATCCTGGTTTGGTAGTGGTAGCGAAGAGCGATGGTAGGAAGCAGAGTGGTGGTGGTTGTGCGTGTGTGTGGTAGAGACGCCGTGCTTGTGGGGTGGTGGTTGTTGTGCGTGTGTGTGTGGTAGAGACGCCGTGCTTGTGGGGTGGTGGTTGTGCGTGTGTGTGTGGTAGAGACGCCGTGCTTGTGGGGTGGTGGTTGTGCGTGTGTGTGTGGTAGAGACGCCGTGCTTGTGGGGTGGTTGTTGTGCGTGTGTGTGTGGTAGAGACGCCGTGCTTGTGGGGTGGTGGTTGTACGTGTGTGTGGTAGAGACCCCGTGCTTGTGGGGTGGTGGTTGTACGTGGGTGGTAGAGACCCCGTGCTTGTGGGGTGGTGGTTGTGCGTGTGTGTGGTAGAGACGCCGTGCTTGTGGGGTGGTGGTTGTGCGTGTGTGTGTGGTAGAGACGCCGTGCTTGTGGGGTGGTGGTTGTGCGTGTGTGTGTGGTAGAGACGCCGTGCTTGTGGGGGGGTTGTTGTGCGTGTGTGTGTGGTAGACACCCCGTGCTTGCGGAGTGTGGCGGTCAGACCAGAAGACCAACAGACCTGTGACTGGTGCAGTTTTCTCCTGCTTGTCCGGTTTTCTCCCTTCCCGGCACCGCCTACTGAACCACCCGTTTACTGTGCTCCTCTGGTCCATCTCCTCCTCCTCCTCGAGGTGCCCCAAGTGTTCCGTTGCCTGTGGACGTGTCCAGGTAGTGACTTCCATCGTCTCATTTGTTGTCTTCACTAGGACAGTCCCTCGCCTTATCATAGTGGCCACGTCTGTAATCTCTCGTCATTTTTCAATATGTGTATTAGGGTAACCAGCTGCTTCAGCTGTAGTGTGACACCAGCTGCTTCAGCTGTAGTGTGACCCCCCCCCCCAGCATGACAGCACAGGCGTCGCTACCTCTTATAGGGGGGCGTACCCCTCCCCATACTTTATTTATTTATTTATTTCATATATATATATATATATATATATATATATATATATATGAATGAAAACTCACACCCCAGAAGTGACTCGAACCCATACTCCCAGAAGCAACGCAACTGGTAACTACAGGGCGCCTTAATCCGCTTGACCATCACGGCCGTCAAAAGGAAGTGATAGCCGAGGCTATTTGAGCCACTTCCCCGACGGCAACTCGGATGGTAATCTTGGGCATAGCATTTCACCAAATCACCTCATTCTTTGGGGCACACGTGAGGAACACAAATGCGAACAAGCCTGAATGGTCCCCAGGACTATATGCGAATGAAAACTCACACCCCAGAAGTGACTCGAACCCATACTCCCAGAAGCAACGCAACTGGTAACTACAGGGCGCCTTAATCCGCTTGACCATCACGGCCGTCAAAAGGAAGTGATAGCCGAGGCTATTTGAGCCACTTCCCCGACGGCAACTCGGATGGTAATCTTGGGCATAGCATTTCACCAAATCACCTCATTCTTTGGGGCACACGTGAGGAACACAAATGCGAACAAGCCTGAATGGTCCCCAGGACTATATGCGAATGAAAACTCACACCCCAGAAGTGACTCGAACCCATACTCCCAGAAGCAACGCAACTGGTAACTACAGGGCGCCTTAATCCGCTTGACCATCACGGCCGTCAAAAGGAAGTGATAGCCGAGGCTATTTGAGCCACTTCCCCGACGGCAACTCGGATGGTAATCTTGGGCATAGCATTTCACCAAATCACCTCATTCTTTGGGGCACACGTGAGGAACACAAATGCGAACAAGCCTGAATGGTCCCCAGGACTATATGCGAATGAAAACTCGGCTATCACTTCCTTTTGACGGCCGTGATGGTCAAGCGGATTAAGGCGCCCTGTAGTTACCAGTTGCGTTGCTTCTGGGAGTATGGGTTCGAGTCACTTCTGGGGTGTGAGTTTTCATTCGCATATAGTCCTGGGGACCATTCAGGCTTGTTCGCATTTGTGTTCCTCACGTGTGCCCCAAAGAATGAGGTGATTTGGTGAAATGCTATGCCCAAGATTACCATCCGAGTTGCCGTCGGGGAAGTGGCTCAAATAGCCTCGGCTATCACTTCCTTTTGACGGCCGTGATGGTCAAGCGGATTAAGGCGCCCTGTAGTTACCAGTTGCGTTGCTTCTGGGAGTATGGGTTCGAGTCACTTCTGGGGTGTGAGTTTTCATTCGCATATAGTCCTGGGGACCATTCAGGCTTGTTCGCATATATATATATATATATATACAAGAAGGTACATTGGGATTGTGAGGATACATAGCATAGTAATAACATTCTTGTAAAGCCACTAGTACGCGCAGCGTTTCGGGCAGACCAAACTTTTAAACAGACTTTTTAACTTTTAAAAGCAGACTTTTAAACATCTGCTTTATTTTTGAGTAACCCTCAAGTCTGGTTTTCCTGGAGGGTCGTTGTCTGTCACTCCTGTTGCTTCTGTAATATGTTGCTGCCAAAAGTGTTCGTCCACCGCATCTAGCAGTCTTGCTCTCCACGTCTCCTCGCCACTGTGGGGTCCTTCTCTACCCAGTCAAATTTCCTGTGATTAAAATCTCCTAAATATTACAACCTTAGCTCGCAGTGACCTATGCCACTGTGGCTGGCTTTTTTGTTTTCGTTACCTCCAAACATGTATTCTTGCGGTTATTGCATTCTTTCGTACGGTCTTCTGTTTTTTGGTAGATGGTTGTAAATCACCACCCACCACCACCACCACTGTCTGCATGTCATCCGCTGTTGTTATTGCTAGTAACTACTCTTGCTGATCGGTTTCCTTTGATAATTTTACTTCCTGCAAATTAGTGTAGTTGTGGGAGTGGGCTACACCACCACCACCTCTCCTCACTGTCCTTTATCAGAGATATCCTTCCGGGAAGCCTCTGTGTATCTTGTCACACACTTGTTAGCTCCATATCCGTTATTCTGATAATGTGGTGGATTTGTGTCACCTTTTCCCGTAACTCTGCCACTTTGTAATTTCTTTTGTGTTCGAGTACATAATTTTAATGTTACCTATCACTACAGGACTCTTGTTTTATCCCGAGGTGTGTGTGTGTGTGTGTGTGCGCGTGCGTGCGTGCGTGCGTGTGTGCGTGCGTGTGTGTGCGTGCGTGTGTGTGCGTGCGTGTGTTAGTAGTGATGAGTGTTGTGGTGATGAAGCAAAGTTCATTTCCAAAATAGCTTGGTCACAGATACAATACCTGGAGGTCTCTCAGGAACCCGCTTTAAGGCTCACAGGGACAGTGACTGGTGGACATCATTTACACAGATGTGATAACGTTCAAGTAGAACAAACACAAATGTCGGTCGTTATTTTAACGCCGCGCTTGCTTGCTAGCAACCTCCAGCTTGCAACGGCAGGGGCAATTTTCTTGAGCTATGAGCAATGAAGGTAATATTCTCAGACCTCAAAAAACCTCAGACCTCAGAAACTGTGAAGACCTCAATGGAGATCTTCACAGTTTCAGAGAGTACGGACAATAATATTGTAACAGAAATACTAACGACAATAACCAAACTCGTTCAAGAAAACTTTCTAGTGTTTGTGGCAAGTGTGTCGATAACAATCAACAACCCGGAACAGATTTGGGGCCTCGTAGCCTGGTGGATAGCGCGCAGGACTCGTAATTCTGTGGCGCGGGTTCGATTCCCGCACGAGGCAGAAACAAATGGGCAAAGTTTCTTTCACCCTGAATGCCCCTGTTACCTAGCAGTAAATAGGTACCTGGGAGTTAGTCAGCTGTCACGGGCTGCTTCCTGGGGGTGGAGGCCTGGTCGAGGACCGGGCCGCGGGGACACTAAAAAAAAAAAAAGCCCCGAAATCATCTCAAGATAACCTCAAGATGAGAGAGGGTCAGGCAATACTCCCCATCAACACCAACAACAATACACAAACAGTGATACACTAGAGTTTCGTAAGTAACATACCCGTATCACACACTCATTTGTGTAAGAGTAAGTCATTATTATATCCCACTCATTAATACATTATTATTAATGAGTAATAATACTCATTAATTACTGAGTATGAATACATATAATGAACCCAAAGCCAATATCAGGCGTGAAGGGTTCTTCACTAAATGTAATTGTAACACTTGCGTGTTACTCTTGAGAATATGAACATGTCTAAACTTTGCTTTTGAAATGGTGCAGAACACTTTTAAACCCCCGACACACACACACACACACACACACACACACACACACACACACACACACACACACAAGGCTCTGACACTTTGAACAGGACACAGAATCGGTATAAAACCTGTCCCTTTGTGGAAGATGGCGACGATGGCCAGTACAGAGAACGAAGTTCATTCCACAGAAGAAAGTCACTAAAATACCTAAACGAGCGCAAGTGTCGTGAAGGGAAAGGGATGGGCACAGAGCCACTACAGACAGAGAGCCACACGCTAAACCTCTCATACCAGTCGGCGACACTACAAAAAGAACACAAACCCATTAATAGGATACCTGGTTGATACCTGGTTGATGGGGTTCTGGGAGTTCTTCTACTCCCCAAGCTCGGCCCGAGGCCAGGCTCGACTTTTGAGAGTTTGGTCCATTAGGCTGTTGTTTGGAGCGGCCCACAGGCCCACATACCCACCACAGCCCGGTTGGTCCGGCTAGGAAGGTAAAGTACCTAAAATCAGAACATGGGATAAATGAAGCAGTAAAAAGGCTGTTAGGCCATACGAAGGAGCAGCAATTACTTGTAACCACCAACATTTATTTATAGTTCTAACCTACGCTTGAAACAAGCCAGCGATCCTGTGTCTATTATATTACCCGGTAATTTGTTCCAGAAATCTACAACCAAGTTTTCAAACCAGTATTTACCCAGGTCTCATCCAGTATATATTCATTTTTCGCGGTCTGTTTTGTGTTGCTATATTTAAAACCTAATTAATATTCCCTGTTGATAGTCTTTAAAGCATTTCCCTCACTCGTCTCACTCCTCACTCTTCGTCTTTATGGACAATATGAATTAAGCTGCTTTAAGCTTTCTTTACTGGGAAAGTTTAGGATTAAGCTTTTTAAGCAAATTCCTAGTCTTAAGTTCCTCATCGTTGTGTGTAAGTGTTCAATATGCAGCACAGCGACCAAACCTGACCATCATTATTATTGTCTTCACACAAGCTCATCACAGACCAAGAGACGGTGCAGCTACTGACGCCCTGCAGGAGGAGTATCTTGCACACAAGATGACAAAGGAATGATCGAAGCCCTGACGGAATTACGGGCTCGCCATAGCCCGTGCTACATGGCCACTTTGCTCTGAGTAGCTAAATCTAAAACAACAACAACAACAACCTGACGGAATGGACTGTCTGTCATATGGACTGCTCAACGTATATATATATATGTTGAACAGTCCATATGACAGAAGGAAACTGAAATGACAAGAAGTTTTGCATCGACAAAATCTCTAATATTAACACAACACATATATATATATATATATATATATATATATATATATATATATATATATATATATATATATATATGTATGTATGTATGTATGTATATATATATGTATGTATGTATGTATGTATATATATATGTATGTATGTATGTATGTATATATATATGTATGTATGTATGTATGTATATATATATGTATGTATGTATGTATGTATGTATATATATATATATATGTATGTATGTATGTATATATATATATATGTATGTATGTATGTATATATATATATATGTATATATATATATATATATATATATATATATATATATATATATATATATATACATCGGAATCTAAATAAACAGCACATGCATGTACTGGGCCCCGGGGCCTGGTTCCAGGAACTCCACTTATATATAATGTAAAATTACGGACTCTTGGAGCAAGATGAAGAAATTGTAAATGCTGGCATGATATTGGACGCGATTTGTGTCTACCACAGACGTGGCCACACATTTACAATGCTAAACAGCATATATACATTTTCTTCTGTCCTCCGTGGTCAGGGTTAAACATATAGTTCAGCGATTTATTGAACAATCAACCATAGAAGGTGATTGTAGTGCTTATAAAATGCTAATCTAAACTACGAACATAAATACACAGATTTACGTCTGTCCTACAAACAGAGGACTGCACAGTGTTCGAGGACTTACGGGCTATTCATGCCCGTGCCACCTCTTGGGTGGCTTAATCTTTATCAATCATTCTGTTCGAGGACTGCACGGAGTACAACGGCAGACGGCCCCTCTGCACAATGGAGGGCCCCTCTACACAATGGAGGGCCCCTCTACACAATGGAGGGGCCCCTCTACACAATGGAGGGCCCCTCTACACAATGGAGGGCCCCTCTACACAATGGAGGGCCCCTCTACACAATGGAGGGCCCCTCTACACAATGGAGGGGCCCCTCTGCACAATGGAGGGCCCCTCTACACAATGGAGGGCCCCTCTACACAATGGAGGGCCCCTCTACACAATGGAGGGCCCCTCTACACAATGGAGGGGCCCCTCTGCACAATGGAGGCCCCTCTACACAATGGAGGGCCCCTCTACACAATGGAGGGCCCCTCTACACAATGGAGGGCCCCTCTGCACAATGGAGGGCCCCTCTACACAATGGAGGGCCCCTCTACACAATGGAGGGCCCCTCTACACAATGGAGGGCCCCTCTACACAATGGAGGGGCCCCTCTACACAATGGAGGGCCCCTCTGCACAATAGAGGGCCCCTCTACACAATGCAGGGCCCCTCTACACAATGGAGGGCCCCTCTACACAATGGAGGGGCCCCTCTACACAATGGAGGGCCCCTCTGCACAATGGAGGGCCCCTCTACACAATGGAGGGCCCCTCTACACAATGGAGGGCCCCTCTACACAATGGAGGGCCCCTCTGCACAATGGAGGGGCCCCTCTACACAATGGAGGGCCCCTCTACACAATGGAGGGCCCCTCTGCACAATGGAGGGCCCCTCTGCACAATGGAGGGGCCCCTCTACACAATGGAGGGGCCCCTCTACACAATGGAGGGCCCCTCTACACAATGGAGGGCCCCTCTACACAATGGAGGGCCCCTCTACACAATGGAGGGCCCCTCTACACAATGGAGGGCCCCTCTACACAATGGAGGGGCCCCTCTACACAATGGAGGGGCCCCTCTACACAATGGAGGGCCCCTCTACACAATGGAGGGCCCCTCTGCACAATGGAGGGGCCCCTCTACACAATGGAGGGCCCCTCTGCACAATGGAGGGCCCCTCTGCACAATGGAGGGCCCCTCTACACAATGGAGGGGCCCCTCTGCACAATGGAGGGCCCCTCTGCACAATGGAGGGCCCCTCTGCACAATGGAGGGCCCCTCTACACAATGGAGGGGCCCCTCTACACAATGGAGGGCCCCTCTACACAATGGAGGGGCCCCTCTGCACAATGGAGGGGCCCCTCTGCACAATGGAGGGGCCCCTCTGCACAATGGAGGGGCCCTCTACACAATGGAGGGCCCCTCTACACAATGGAGGGGTCCCTCTACACAATGGAGGGCCCCTCTACACAATGGAGGGGCCCCTCTACACAATGGAGGGCCCCTCTACACAATGGAGGGCCCCTCTACACAATGGAGGGCCCCTCTGCACAATGGAGGGGCCCTCTACACAATGGAGGGCCCCTCTACACAATGGAGGGCCCCTCTACACAATGGAGGGGCCCCTCTACACAATGGAGGGCCCCTCTACACAATGGAGGGGCCCCTCTACACAATGGAGGGCCCCTCTACACAATGGAGGGCCCCTCTACACAATGGAGGGCCCCTCTACACAATGGAGGGGCCCCTCTGCACAATGGAGGGGCCCTCTACACAATGGAGGGCCCCTCTACACAATGGAGGGGCCCCTCTACACAGTGGAGGGGCCCTCTACACAATGGAGGGCCCCTCTACACAATGGAGGGGCCCCTCTACACAATGGAGGGCCCCTCTACACAATGGAGGGGCCCCTCTACACAATGGAGGGCCCCTCTACACAATGGAGGGCCCCTCTACACAATGGAGGGCCCCTCTACACAATGGAGGGGCCCCTCTGCACAATGGAGGGGCCCTCTACACAATGGAGGGCCCCTCTACACAATGGAGGGCCATCTACACAATGGAGTTGCCCCTCTACACAATGGAGGGCCCCTCTACACAATGGAGGGCCCCTCTACACAATGGAGGGGCCCCTCTGCACAATGGAGGGCCCCTCTACACAATGGAGGGCCCCTCTACACAATGGAGGGGCCCCTCTGCACAATGGAGGGCCCCTCTACACAATGGAGGGCCCCTCTACACAATGGAGGAGCCCCTCTACACAATGGAGAGCCCCTCTACACAATGGAGGGCCCCTCTACACAATGGAGGGGCCCCTCTACACAATGGAGGGCCCCTCTACACAATGGTGGGCCCTTCTACACAATGGAGGGCCCCTCTACACAATGGAAGGCCCCTCTACACAATGGAGTTGCCCCTCTACACAATGGAGGGCCCCTCTACACAATGGAGGGCCCCTCTACACAATGGAGGGGCACTCTACACAATGGAGGGCCCCTCTACACAATGGAGGGGCCCCTCTACACAATGGAGGGGCCCCTCTACACAATGGAGGGCCCCTCTACACAATGGAGGGCCCCTCTACACAATGGAGGGCCCCTCTACACAATGGAGGGCCCCTCTACACAATGGAGGGCCCCTCTACACAATGGAGGGGCCCCTCTACACAATGGAGGGCCCCTCTACACAATGGCGGGGCCCCTCTACACAATGGAGGGCCCCTCTACACAATGGAGGGGCCACTCTACACAATGGAGGGCCCCTCTACACAATGGTGGGCCCCTCTACACAATGGAGGGCCCCTCTACACAATGGAGGGGCCCTCTACACAATGGAGGGCCCCTCTACACAATGGAGGTAGCAAGTGATGGCCAAAACCCACAAGAGACCTGTCGCACTAACATCTTGCGTAATTACAGTCCTCGAGAGAGAGAGAGTGACGAGTCGAATTTCCAGTTTTATGGGAATTGAACGAACTCCCGCAACCCAGAGTAAGAAAGGGGCGGGATAAATAAAGATTTGGGATGGGACGGGGTTGGGGGGGGATGGAATGATGCCCAACCACTTGGACGTTCGGGGATTGAACGCCGACCTGAATGAAGCGAAACCGTCGCTCTACCTTCCAGCCCAAGTGGTTGGGCAGGGGAAGATGAGAGGGGTAGGGGGGGGGACATGCAATATACCCCGGGCAGCGCCGGGTACCCCTCTGTGTTAGATTTTTTTTTTTTGAGATATATACAAGAGTTGTTACATTCTTGTACAGCCACTAGTACGCGTAGCGTTTCGGGCAAGTCCTTAATCCTATGGTCCCTGGAATACGATCCCCGCCGCGAAGAATAGTTTTTTCATCCAAGTACACATTTTACTGTTGCGTTAAACAGAGGCTACAGTTAAGGATTTGCGCCCAGTAAATCCTCCCCGGCCAGGATACGAACCCATGACATAGCGCTCGCGGAACGCCAGGCGAGTGTCTTACCACTACACCACGGAGACTGTAAACTAAGACTAAGACTATGAGTACTAAGATATAAGAGACTAAGATATAAGTAAGGTCTTCCAGGGGCAGAGGAAAGCGACTCTACTCTCAAAAAGAGTGATAAATTCCAACTTATACTTAAGTAAGGGATTCAATTAAGTAGTTGTAGTGGATACAGTAGACAATAACACAAGACAGAGGACGCACACTGCTGGGGACATGACGAGGTGCGTCGTGCTGCCCATCACGTCGTCCTGCCCATCACGTCGTCCTGCCCATCACGTCGTCCTGCCCATCACGTCGTGCTGTCCATCACGTCGTCCTGCCCATCACGTCGTCCTGCCCATCACGTCGTCCTGCCCATCACGTCGTCCTGCCCATCACGTCGTCCTGCCCATCACGTCGTCCTGCCCATCACGTCGTCCTGCCCATCACGTCGTCCTGCCCATCACGTCGTCCTGCCCATCACGTCGTCCTGCCCATCACGTCGTCCTGCCCATCACGTCGTGCTGCCCATCACGTCGTGCTGCCCATCACGTCGTGCTGCCCATCACGTCGTGCTGCCCATCACGTCGTCCTGCCCATCACGTCGTCCTGCCCATCACGTCGTCCTGCCCATCACGTCGTCCTGCCCATCACGTCGTCCTGCCCATCACGTCGTCCTGCCCATCACGTCGTGCTGCCCATCACGTCGTCCTGCCCATCACGTCGTCCTGCCCATCACGTCGTGCTGCCCATCACGTCGTGCTGCCCATCACGTCGTCCTGCCCATCACGTCGTCCTGCGCATCACGTCGTCCTGCCCATCACGTCGTCCTGCGCATCACGTCGTCCTGCCCATCACGTCGTCCTGCCCATCACGTCGTCCTGCCCATCACGTCGTCCGGCCCATCACGTCGTCCTGCCCATCACGTCGTCCTGCCCATCACGTCGTCCTGCCCATCACGTCGTCCGGCCCATCACGTCGTCCTGCCCATCACGTCCGCCCCTCGTCATTATTACCATTAGAAAGTCACACTAAGGAAGTATCAATGAGGGAAATAACAGGCTGGGATAGTAGTGACCTCAACATGGGATAGTAGTGACCTCAACATGGGATAGTACTGACCTCAACATGGGATAGTAGTGACTTCAACATGGGATAGTACTGACCTCATCATGGGATAGTACTGACCTCAACATGGGATAGTACTGACCTCAACATGGGATAGTACTGACCTCAACATGGGATAGTACTGACCTCAACATGGGATAGTACTGACCTCAACATGGGATAGTACTGACCTCAACATGGGATAGTAGTGACCTCAACATGGGATAGTACTGACATGAACATGGGATAGTAGTGACCTCAACATGGGACAATACTGACCTCAACATGGGATAATACTGACCTCAACATGGGATAGTACTGACCTCAACATGGGATAGTACTGACCTCAACATGGGATAATACTGACCTCAACATGAGATAGTACTGACCTCAACACGGGATAATACTGACCTCAACATGAGATAGTACTGACCTCAACATGGGATAATACTGACCTCAACATGAGATAGTACTGACCTCAACATGAGATAGTACTGATCTCAACATGGGATAATACTGACCTCAACATGGGATAGTACTGATCTCAACATGGGATAATACTGACCTCAACATGGGATAGTACTGACCTCAACATGGGATAATACTGACCTCAACATGGGATAGTACTGACCTCAACATGGGATAGTACTGACCTCAACATGAGATAGTACTGATCTCAACATGGGATAATACTGACCTCAACATGGGATAGTACTGATCTCAACATGGGATAATACTGACCTCAACATGGGATAGTACTGACCTACTCAACATGGGATAGTACTGATCTCAACATGGGATAATACTGACCTCAACATGGGATAGTACTGACCTACTCAACATGGGATAATACTGACCTCAACATGGGATAATACTGACCTCAACATGGGATAGTACTGACCTCAACATGAGATAGTACTGATCTCAACATGGGATAGTACTGATCTCAACATGGGATAGTACTGATCTCAACATGGGATAGTACTGACCTCAACATGAGATAGTACTGACCTCAACATGGGATAGTACTGACCTCAACATGGGATAGTACTGACATGAACATGGGATAGTAGTGACCTCAACATGGGATAGTACTGACATGAACATGGGATAGTAGTGACCTCAACATGGGACAATACTGACCTCAACATGGGATAATACTGACCTCAACATGGGATAGTACTGACCTCAACATGGGATAGTACTGACCTCAACATGGGATAATACTGACCTCAACATGAGATAGTACTGACCTCAACACGGGATAATACTGACCTCAACATGAGATAGTACTGACCTCAACATGGGATAATACTGACCTCAACATGAGATAGTACTGATCTCAACATGGGATAATACTGACCTCAACATGGGATAGTACTGATCTCAACATGGGATAATACTGACCTCAACATGGGATAGTACTGACCTCAACATGGGATAATACTGACCTCAACATGGGATAGTACTGACCTCAACATGGGATAGTACTGACCTCAACATGAGATAGTACTGATCTCAACATGGGATAATACTGACCTCAACATGGGATAGTACTGATCTCAACATGGGATAATACTGACCTCAACATGGGATAGTACTGACCTACTCAACATGGGATAGTACTGATCTCAACATGGGATAATACTGACCTCAACATGGGATAGTACTGACCTACTCAACATGGGATAATACTGACCTCAACATGGGATAATACTGACCTCAACATGGGATAGTACTGACCTCAACATGAGATAGTACTGATCTCAACATGGGATAGTACTGATCTCAACATGGGATAGTACTGATCTCAACATGGGATAGTACTGATCTCAACATGGGATAGTACTGACCTCAACATGAGATAGTACTGACCTCAACATGGGATAGTACTGACCTCAACATGGGATAGTACTGACATGAACATGGGATAGTAGTGACCTCAACATGGGATAGTACTGACATGAACATGGGATAGTAGTGACCTCAACATGGGACAATACTGACCTCAACATGGGATAATACTGACCTCAACATGGGATAGTACTGACCTCAACATGGGATAGTACTGACCTCAACATGGGATAATACTGACCTCAACATGAGATAGTACTGACCTCAACACGGGATAATACTGACCTCAACATGAGATAGTACTGACCTCAACATGGGATAATACTGACCTCAACATGAGATAGTACTGACCTCAACATGAGATAGTACTGATCTCAACATGGGATAATACTGACCTCAACATGGGATAGTACTGATCTCAACATGGGATAATACTGACCTCAACATGGGATAGTACTGACCTCAACATGGGATAATACTGACCTCAACATGGGATAGTACTGACCTCAACATGGGATAGTACTGACCTCAACATGAGATAGTACTGATCTCAACATGGGATAATACTGACCTCAACATGGGATAGTACTGATCTCAACATGGGATAATACTGACCTCAACATGGGATAGTACTGACCTACTCAACATGGGATAGTACTGATCTCAACATGGGATAATACTGACCTCAACATGGGATAGTACTGACCTACTCAACATGGGATAATACTGACCTCAACATGGGATAATACTGACCTCAACATGGGATAGTACTGACCTCAACATGAGATAGTACTGATCTCAACATGGGATAGTACTGATCTCAACATGGGATAGTACTGATCTCAACATGGGATAGTACTGACCTCAACATGAGATAGTACTGACCTCAACATGGGATAGTACTGACCTCAACATGGGATAGTACTGACCTCCTCAACATGGGATAGTACTGACCTCAACATGGGATAATACTGACCTCAACATGGGATAATACTGACCTCAACATGGGATAATACTGACCTCAACATGGGATAATACTGACCTCAACATGGGATAGTACTGACCTCAACATGAGATAGTACTGACCTCAACATGGGATAGTACTGACCTCAACATGGGATAATACTGACCTCAACATGGGAGGCCACGTCACTGATGGCACTCTTCTAAGCACTGATGCCATTTAGTATGTATTACTGTACCCGGCTTTCCCTCTGACCTTTGAAGGTCAGAGGGAGGGTAGAGTCGTGGACCTTCCAACATCAAAGGTCCACGACTTAACCTCCGACCATCAAATGTACAAAAAAAAGATATCACCGGAATACATGATGAAGATATCAAAGGGAAGTTAGCATAGTTTTAACTAGACGTTCTAGTTATAATCTAGTTTTAAACTGCCAGATTAACCAGGCTATAAACATTATGGGCCTTCAGGCTGCTGTCAGCGACAATCTTGCTGATCAAGTTATCACCAGGACAACACACAGCCTCGAGTCGGGCTCGGGATATGGAATGCTCAATTCCAACCATCAACAAACCTCAGGCGAGACATCAATAAAGGCACATAGACATCAACCGGACGATTAAAAGCAGTATAACATGAGCAATGGTCGGAGCGTCGTAGCGGGGGTCAAGTGGTGTCCTGCAGGGCGCGGGTCTTCCCTAAACATACGTCACGCCAACCAAAGGTTAATGGGGTACTGGTTCCTCCCCAGGTGGGTTAATGGGTACTGGTTCCTCCAGGTGAGTTAACCGCTCCACAACTACTGCTGCCCCCCCCCCACCCCCCACCTCAGAGTCTCAAGGACTTGTCGATTTATGGTGAGTGTGGGCTGCTGGAGGCCGAGCTTGGTAAGGTGGGAGGCTGGTAGAAAGGATGGGAGATTGAAGCGCAGAATAGCGTGAGGAGATAAGAATGGGGAGGCTGGGAGAGGGGGAGAGGAAGGGGGAGGGTGGGGTGGAGTGAGGGGGAGAGGAATGGGGTGGGGTGAGGGGTGGGGTGGGTGGGGGTATCCTGCCTTCACAGGTGACGCTGATGGATCGTATGTGTTCTCGAAGCTGTTTCATAGTCTGGCGCTAGTGCTGCTGCTCCAGCCGCTGGTGCTGCTGCTCCAGCCGCTGGTGCTGCTGCTCCAGCCGCTAGTGCTGCTGCTCCAGCCGCTGGTGCTGCTGCTCCAGCCGCTGGTGCTGCTGCTCCAGCCGCTGGTGCTGCTGCTCCAGCCGCTGGTGCTGCTGCTCCAGCCGCTAGTGCTGCTGCTCCAGCCGCTAGTGCTGCTGCTCCAGCCGCTAGTGCTGCTGATCAGCGGCCTCTGACAAGTTAAAACTGATGTCTTGAAACAAAGCTAAAGAATCAGCTTTCTCTTAAGAGAGATCGTTTTATTGTTTTATCTCTTTATTAAAAATGGAGTTATGTTATATCCCGTCTTCTGTACCGTCTGTCTCACTGTTATCTTGAGGTTATCTTGAGATGATTTCGGGGCTTAGTGTCTCCGCGGCCCGGTCCTCGACCAGGCCTCCACCCCCAGATAGCAGCCCGTGACAGCTGACTAACTCCTAGGTACCTATTTACTGCTAGGTAACAGGAGCATTAGGGTGAAAGAAACTCTACCCATTGTTTCTCGCCTGCGCCCGGGATTTGAACCCGGGACCACAGGATCACGCGTCTAGTGTTCAGTCCGCTCAGCCACCGGGTCCCGTAAACTGTCGACAGGGAGGTGACAGTTGTCATGAGGTCATTGTCTCGTTCATATATTGACCTGTCATGTCATAATAACCTTGCCTTGGTTATTATAACATGGTGTTATAATAATCTAGTTCCCTTTATTTTTCCGGTAAAAATTATAACTGTTCTAAGATATTTTTGAAAACCCAATTATAACCCATTTTTGAAAAGTCAATTATAAATGTAACCAAATGTGTGAATAGAGGTTTTGAATTAAACAATAAATAAAATGAAGTAAATATTTGTTGACGAGAAGAGGAACGCGGTGCGGGTCGGCAGGACTTGAAGGATTGGTCGTGTGGCCGTAAGTTGGACTTGATTGAGGCTACTGTCACTCGTCGTAACTCTTTCTCCTGCCTATTTCTCCATTGTTTACACTAGTCTCTTGTGGGACACTGTGTCGAAGGCTTTCAGACAGCACGTAAGTATACAATCCCCCTCCCACCCACCCCCTTCATCTATCTTATCTGATCTTAGTCGCCCAGACATAGGACTTTTATCAAGTTTTTGAAGTCGGATTTGCCATCCGTGAACCCAAGTTAGTGTTTTGTTATTAAGGCCTTTCTCTCTAGATGTTCTACTAGTCTCTTTCTCCTGCTGTGTTTCCATCACCTTGCATGATATGCAACTAAGTGACAATGGCCAGTTGGTTAACGCCTCGTCATTTTCTCTCTCTATACATTGACACTACATTGTCTGTTTTCCAACTCTCTGGTAGTTCTCTTTCCTGTGACCTTTTTTTTATTTTATTTTATGTTGTCGGGTGACAGGCAGCTTATCGCTTAGACTTATCGAGGTGACAGTAAGACTTATCGAGGTGACAGTAAGACTTATCGAGGTGACAGTAAGACTTATCGAGGTGACAGTAAGACTTATCGAGGTGACAGTAAGACTTATCGAGGTGACAGTAAGACTTATCGAGGTGACAGTAAGACTTATCGAGGTGACAGTAAGACTTATCGAGGTGACAGTAAGACTTATCGAAGTGACAGTAAGACTTATCGAGGTTACAGTAAGACTTATCGAGGTGACACTTAGACTTATCGAGGTGTCGAACTACTGATGCTGCCCAGGATACAACACACTGCAACTGTATTCACAGCATAATGAACAGAGGCATCAGGTGAAAGAAAACGTGCCCAACCATTTATGGCTCCGCCCCGGGGATCGAACCCAGGATTCTCGGTTGTGAATCGAGGACATAGACCATTTCCTAGGCAAGATAAGCAAAGGATAAATTGCACTTTACTCCGTATATGACTTTACTAGCAGTAAAATAATAATAACTTTTTGTCGACCTTACCTTAACTACAGTTCCTTGACTACAGTACCGGGGATCAATGTTTCCGCGGCCCGCCTCTCTGCCCTCGCTTCCTGATTGGTGCTTTGGTAAACCAGGCTGTTAACAACGTCACTGCTAACAAGGTCTGTCTATAATATCGGAGTATCGTTATCGGGTAATAAGGAAATATAGCGCTCAAAATACTGCTATAAGTACATCAGCTGTAATTTACAGCTGTAATGATACCCAGCAGTGTGATGGGTTGACTGAACCACCCTGTGCTGTATTGTACATAGCAGCGTCTGAGATGCTCTCGGACGTAGGTTCGAATCCACGTCACGGCCCTTGTGGATTTGTCCATACTATAATCAAGTTTCAGTATATTCAAGTCCAACAAGGAGCTGTGTTAAGGAGGCGAGAGGCTGGCCGCTGAGGTCTGGACGAGGGTTTAAACCTCGCTTCCAGTCACGATTAAAACATTTTACAAATTGCTCCCCAAATCTGGAAGAGTGAAAAGATGAGACGTCAATATCGGAGGGAGAGTTGGGCGGTCCGGGGCGGGGGAGGGGTCCGGGGCTGGGGAGGGGTCCGGGGCGGGGGAGGGTCCGGGGCGGGGGAGGGTCCGGGGCGGGAGAGGGTCCGGGGAGTTGTACGGTACGGGGAGGGGGAGGGTCTGGGGTGCTCCAGCAGCACCAGGACCCGGAGTTTATAATGTACTTGATCTGTTATCAGCGTACACCCCAGCACTTATTCACTCGCTCTTTTGTATATCTTGATATCATCTCTTTTTTCGCTTCGGTTATTATTTTATCCTTTTTTTTCTTTCCTTTTTTACACACACATTGGTACATTAGGAGACGACTTTTGACGACTCCTTACTGGGTTTAAAGTTATCGCTTCCCGTAGGTCAACGGTAAGCCTTGCCGCTAATAGTTCCCCTGGAACACGACTCGCAAATCAGGTTTACATAAAAGTAAACCAATTACTGCTGGGTGAGCAGGACTGGACAGTTAATGACTTCTCGTCTCCCTTTCTCTAGTAAACCCTGTCCCTCCCTGTCTCGCCTCGCCGCCTCCTCTAACCCGTCCCCAGTCTGTCAATTCCATCCAGCGGTCGACCCCAAAGACGCACTCATAAATATTAACATGCTGTTCATTCAAAATAGGAATTTTCTCAATTATAAATTAATACTATTATATTACCACACTGTTCATATTTAGGTATTGGTTAGGTTAGGTGTTTAGGTTCTGTTGGTGATTATTTGTATTTGTAGTACGTGAGTGAAGCATTTACAGCGTTGTGGTTCGAACGAAATTCGTCAGCGAAGACTTGTTCCGGAAGTGTTCGGATGTAATCAGTTGTGAGTCAGCCCGTTCTTCAAGCCAAAACCCAAAAGTGATACATTCACCCGCCAAACCCCCTGTTTATGATCGAAAAACGGTTTACACACAGTGTAAACTCATTTCGTTCGAACACTTCCGGAACAAGTACTTCACTGACGAATTTTGTTCGAACCACAACGCTGTAAATGCTTCACCCACGTACTACAAATATAAATAATTGCCAACAGAACCTAAACACCTAACCTAACCTATGCCTATATATGCACAATATGTTTATATATTATAATATTAATTTATATTTGAGAAAATTCCCGTTTCGAATGAACAGCATGTTAAAATTGATGAAATCGTCAGTGGGGTCGATCGCTGGATGTAATAGACTTGAGTCGTGTGCAAACAGTTTTTCATTCATAAACAGGGGGTTTGGCGGATGCATGGAATGGACTTTGGCCGTTGTTTATGAGGACGGGCTGCCCTGTCTTTCATCTAATGGGAAAATCTCCATTCTGCATGCATGCAACCAAGCATACACACATACACACTGGTTCTTGAGTATTTTATATATATATATTTATGATGTTCGTTGTATATATATATATATATATATATATATATATATATATATATATATATATATATATATATATATATATATATATATATATATATATATATATATATGTCGTACCTAGTAGCCAGAACGCACTTCTCAGCCTACTATGCAAGGCCCGATTTGCCTAATAAGCCAAGTTTTCAGGAATTAATTGTTTTTCGACTACCTAACCTACCTAACCTAACCTAACCTAACTTTTTCGGCTACTTAACCTAACCTAACCTATAAAGATAGGTTAGGTTAGGTAGGGTTGGTTAGGTTCGGTCATGTATCTACGTTAATTTTAACTCCAATAACAAAAAATTTACCTCATACATAATGAAATAGGTAGCTTTATCATTTCATAAGAAAAAAAAATAGAGAAAATATATTAATTCATGAAAACTTGGCTTATTAGGCAAATTGGGAATTTCATAGTAGGCTGAGAAGTGAGTTCTGGCTACTAGGTACGACATATATATATATATTTGTGTATATATATATATATATATATATATTAGTATATTTTGGTAGCAGTCTTTCCTGTAGACATATATTATTAAATATGACCGAAAAAGTAAGATTAATAATTCTAACACGAATTTTCTCAATGTTTCTAACATTTTTCTTCACTGTTGATGGTAACTGAAAAATCAATTCTCCAAAATTCATTTTTATTTCTAGTCTGACGCGACACTTGAGCGCGTTTCGTAAAACTTATTACATTTTCAAAGACTGTAGTTTACACACACACAACTATAACTGAACAGAGCTTAGACATCTTCGATTTTTTATACCTGCATTTGGGTGAGGTGATATGTTACAACAGTTTTGGATGAGGTGAAAACAAACTTTCAACACAAGACAGAACACGAAACAATGGGTATAATATTTTGTAAGTTAAAGGGAAGAATGGAAGTAACTGCAAAGGGCCTATTGGCCCATATTTCTTGATGCTTCTATATTGGTGCGGAGTCTTGAAGTGGGTAGAATATAGTTGTGCATTAATTGGCTGTTGATTGCTGGTGTCGACTTCTTAATGTGTAGTGCCTCGCAGATATCTAGCCGCCTGCTATCGATGTATCTATCGATGATTTCCGTGTTTTTTGTTAAGACTTCTCTGGTGATGGTCTGGTTATGGGAAGAGATTATATGTTCCTTAACGGAGCCCTGTTGCTTATGCATCGTTAATCGCCTGGAAAGAGATGTTGTTGTCTTGCCTATATACTGAATTCTTTGAGGCTTACTGTCGGAAAATCCAACACCATTTAATAATAATATCATACAGACAGATAATTGCTGCTGTATTGTATAAACAAGTTACCCATAGAAAACGTAACTTGTAGTGGAATTACCGTCTATAGAAAACGGGATATCATTACCACATACTATTATAAATTCACCACCTATTATGGTGGGAATTATTCTTAAATACATTAATCTTTGGACTTTACCATCATAAAAACATCTCATATAAATTAACTTAATTATCAGAATTAAAGTAGAGTAAATGTGACCCTTCTATCACTTACTGTCATCTGGACAATGTAGGCCAGTAGCGTCAGTGAGGAAGGAGGGGCAGCCATTGTTTATACTGAGACCAGAGGCGCATGGGAGCAATTCGGCTCCTGTTAAATTTACTTGGACGAAGTGTTATGGAAACAAAAGGTGTACCATTATCAACACGCTGTCAACAAATTCAAGTTAAGTGTTCTGCCGAAACCCATTTATCTTTCATTTATGGCCATTAATGTCAGTGGATATAGGGTGTCCGGTTAGAGCATGAGATCGCCTCATACTAAAGGTAATTAGCCCAGGTCTTAATGGTTCCATGTACAGTGTTTTCTCTGATATAGTTGTCATATATTAGGATTCTGGCTTTACAGCTAGCGCCCTTTTGACAGGTCAAGACGAGGAAGCATGCTTTGTGCATCAGTTACCAGGGTGATGGAAGCTACCTCAAAGAGGGAAAATGTGCTGTCTACATCTTGGTTATACCTGGTGGACTAAGGCCTGCTGTACAATAAGATAAGGAACCTCTTCAATGTATGTAGTCTAATACTGTAGTTTGATTGGCTGTATATATATAAATTCAATTAATATAAACCCCCCCTAATGTGTAGAGGATCGATTTGTGAGATTATGAGATTATTGCAGAAATACAGTCCACTTAACATTATACAAATTGCTATCGAAGTATATAAATTAACGTAAATATAAATTCTATATAAATTCATATAAATTAAATAAATATAAATCTCACAGGTCGGTTCCCACATTATTTGGTCATCTTCGAACCGGATGACAGATTATTGGTCCAATGAACCCACATTTGGTCATCTTAGTACCGGATGAACCAGTTAACCAGTGGATTCATTAAATATACTAGTGCAGTGTGATTTATACAAAGGCCAGCAGTCAAAGACGGCGGCGTTGCCTCAAGTGAAGTTCACGAGCCCCGCTCAGTTCAGATCAGCCTCGTCAGCGGTTTCATGCACACCCACAGATTTGGTGGCGTGTTATTCTGTGAAATGACAGCGCTAATATTGAAGCCAGCCAAATTAGTGGCTGTGGTTTCGCGAGATTGTTCACGGATTTCGTGGTGTTAAATTTCGCGAGAGATTATCTACGAATTTTGTGGACTTTATTTCGCGAGGTCACTAATAATATTTAATACTTCTAGATAATATTAGAAGTTTCATAGAGGCTAATTAAGAGGCTATTATCAATAGTTGTGTATATTATTTCTCCAAAATAGAGAATTATTTAATATATATTGCACTAGTGATCACAGTATAATATTTACTAATTGCCAACCCACAACAGGGTAGGATATTACCATTGACTAGTTGAACTATTATCGTTCATCCTAGTCCCATTATTACCATAGTCTAGTTGTACTATATTGGACAACCTAACACCATTAATGAATGGTCCAGACCCTATTTTGGGTGTAATTTTTATCAACTCGAGTTGAGTTGTATATATAATAATTTACTTATGATCATTACACCTTTGAGTGATTAATTAGTGTCTCTACCATCCTAGGGTGATATAGAAGAGCTAACCTAAAGGTACTTCCATGACACTGGTTTATCACTCAAATCATTAGTGTGTATGATTGTATATATATAATGTGTATTAATTTTAAGTGCTAACCTCTAGTAGAGGTAGGATTATTGCCTAGTGAGTGCAAAATTTAACCCTAGGCTACCATCAGTACTTGTTCACAATTTATGAGCCAGTGGTGCCCAATTAACAAGTCACCATGACTAATCCACAGAAAGCAAAGCGTGCTTTAGTAGCAAGCAAACGTCAACTGACAAGAGATCTCGACCAATATGAACAGTTGTTATATGAGCCTGTAATTAATTATCGTCGGTTGAAAATACCACTGTTACAGATTCAAACCCAATTGCATATATTGAAAGCAAATAGGAAATCTTACCAAAATCAAGTCCACGACGACGTAGTAGTTGAAGATGTGGAACCATTCCTGTCTGACCTTGCACAATATGAAGAAGAAACTCAAGCCAGGTTGGAACATTTACACAGGATAATTGAATCAGAACAAATAGCAAGTACATCAAATAAAGTAGATAATGTTATGGATGATCTGGATCTTTTTGAGAATAAATGTCAAGCCAGATTAGATCCTTTAATCAACAAGGATAAAGCTTCACCCAGTAAAGCTTCACCCACTACAGCTTCACCTAATATTATACCACCAGAAATTAAGCAGTTCTCAGACAATTTATCCACAGTCTCTGTGGATTCTGAAAACCCAATACCTGAGGCTACTAAGTTAACATGCCTCCAAGCTAGAGGTGAAGCTGAACCAGTAGTAGAAAATGTAAATGAAAATAGCGACAGCGCTAATTTCCCAGTCCAGCCTCCTAGGAATAATGCTGGCAATGAGAAAACTGTCATACATCTAGTACTACAATTGCTGGACTTACCTCAACCTGATCAGACTGCTGACTCATTACAATCCTTCAGCATGGAGTTTGAGTCACTACTAAGAACATTCAGACTTAAGGTTGATATAACTACTAGTGAATGGATGACCAAAGTAGTCCTTCAACGAAAATTGTCCAGCGATATACTAGATGAATTATATGCACATCAACATAACACCATCCTGACAGTACAGGACATCATTGAAGGTTTACATTTCATCATAAACAAACGACGAGCAAATGAGGAAGTTAAAGCCTCTTACAAGCCTTCAGAAATAGAAAATAAGAGTCAATTAAAGGGTAAAACAACTTCCCCAAATAAACATCAGTCAATTACTCAAACATCAAGTTGCAGAAAATCTGACAATGCAGCAGCATCCTCCAAGCCTACTGTTACTAGTTCACCCAAACCGGTAACTTCCAAACGTGCAGTAGGCTGGGGGACATGTATGTTCTGCAAAAGGAAACATTCAACATACTGTTGTGCTAATTATCCAACCAGAGACACTCGTATGGAGCGACTCCAGGAATTAGGGAGATGTGCAAGGTGTCTCAAGTCACACAACATAGACTATTGTGATACCCAATTCAACACCTGTAACAGGTGTAGAAGAGGTAGGCACCATGCAGCACTGTGCAAATATACGAAATTAACGTATTCAAGACCCAAGGTGGAAGATAGCATTCCCACCACAGTACAGTACTGCAAGGTGCAACAAACGAAGAGTGTCCAATCGGCAAAGTCTAAAGGAAATACGACTTTGCCTACTGCCCAAATTACCATCCAGAATAAGAGGGCCAAGGTCCATACCCGTGGGTTGTTTGACCAAGGGTCCCAGAGAACATATGTCACTAAAAAGCTGGCAGATGAACTACAATTAAGGCCTGTAGCCCAGACGTCATTCAACATCTCAGGGTTTGTAACAGATGCAGGACCTCAAGTCTACCAGGTGGTACAACCATCAGTACGTTTAGGCAGGTACGTCTGTAGAGTACAAGCCATTGTGGTGGACAAAATACCAGTAGACCTACAAGTTCAAGGTCTGAGAGCAACAGCCAAATTCCTGAGAAATAGAGGAATAAAATTGGCAGATAATATTAAGTCTGATCACCTCCACTCTGTCCGCGGATGATAGCGGACAGTGTATCGTGATCCGGCCTGTACTCCTCTTGACATACCAGAAAACATTCTAAGGAAACTACTCCAAGCTTGTACTAAAGAGGCACCCTTCTTGAGCCCGGATGGACACATGTATAAGCAAGTAGATGGGGTCGCCATGGGTTCTCCCCTAGGTGTCCTGTTTGCGAACTTCTACATGGGTACCATCGAACAAAAGGTCTTAGTCGACATGAACTTGAAACCGGCCATATACTGCAGGTATGTTGACGACATTTTTACACAGGTACCTGATGTCAGACATCTGCAGGAGCTGAATGAGGCATTTGAACGGAATTCTGTGTTGCGTTTCACTTGTTATACTCAAAATTCTGTCAGTTGAAATGTAACCAATCACAGGCAAGTAGGCCTCTGACGTCATGCCAGACAGAGGAGCATCAAGCATGCTCCCAGCAGCCGCAGTTATCCTCACAGGCTCAGAGTAGAAGGACCTCGGCTAGGCAGATATATACCTTGCAATCTCAGTCATTAAATATATATACAGAAGCGACTACTGTGTCTACCTTCTACCCGAACAAGGCAAACGAATACTGGTAGCAGCAGTGGGACCCAGAAATTTTTTTCTGGAAACAAAAGTTCAAGTACCCAGCATCGCCTCGTGTTCCAGCCGCCACCGCCACCGCCATAAGCCGCCATCCTGCCACCCACGCATCAAATATTGTGCCAGACCGGGGTCCTGCCATCAACCACTACTCCAGGCCAACGTTTCAGAAGTAAGGGTCAATATTTTCCTGTGAGAACGCTCATTCATCAGTGAGGAGGAAGGAAGCTTCCCGCGCCAGCCATTTTTTTGAACCTCGCGCCACCACGTGGGAACCACCTAGTGCACCCACCACCACCACCGCCACCCAAGCTGACAGTATCTAAGCTTTGTGAGTGTTCAAGCTACTGAAATCGTGGTCAATCATCGTCGCAACTATCAACTGAGCATCGTATGTACTGTATTGTTCCTTGAGAATATTTGGTGGACTGCAATTGTTTGACTAGTGTCGCCTCCCCAGGCTCACACGCCTCGCCTCCCTCTAGCTCACACCTCGCCACCAGCCCCTGCTACATCATTTTGTGTGAACTCCTGCCTCCCAATCGTGTTTCTCCACCGACATCGTCGTAATATCGTCGTCGTCAGAATTTATCTTCGCACTTCCAGCATCAACAGTGTGGGGTCCCTGAGTTTCGCGCCACCGCCGCCAGGAGCGCTGCCATCGCACCAGTTTGTAAACAAGCCCTCACATGGTCCTCTTCACACGTCTGGTCACCGTTTTTCGTTTTGGCCACTGTTATATTGCAAATCCTGCAGCCCTGAGTTAAGTAAATATGAGCTAAGATATCGTGTGCTATGATTTAATGAGGTTTAACGTAAATATATCCAAAATATCTTATGAATTAATCTTTCAGTGACTTGTTAAATATTGGAGCCGGTTTAGTACTCCAGAGGCCCACAGTTTCTCTGAGACATTTCAATATTCCCTGCATATGATTCCATTATTCATTAATTGTTACTAGTGTCATTACTGAATTCAAAGGCGAGAGAAGTAAGAAATAATTGTTTCTAGCAGTTATATACATTCCTGTGTCCAGTTTATGTGCTACATCCATATTTCTTGCATTGCCACTTGTTGTGTTGAATCTTTTTAATGAAATTTTGCAATTGCACTTCCAGTTTTTATATTCTCAATTGCTGTGCTTAGTCTGGTTTAATTAATTTACATACATCTAATTCCAGTCATTTTTTTAATGAAAGATTGCTAAATTTAGTTTACAATTGCTTGTTCTTAATTATTTTCTTGCCTAGCCCAATTTAATAATTTTATTTCTGCCATTTTTACTTTAGCCAAGTTGATATTTTTTTGTGTTTATTTTTGTGTATACTATTTCTGATGCCAGGTGCACTTAATTATAATCTGCGTTCAAATATTACTTCCACGGCTGTGACAATGTCTACCACTGTTGAAACCCCTTCAGAATCAATGGGAACAGTTGCTCGTCCCAATGGCCAGAGATCAGCTCAGGAAATGGCTATTCCTCTTTTTGCTGGGGAATCGCGTTTATTAGAATCATGGTTTAGTAAGGTTGAAGCGAAAACTGTTGCACGTTTTTCTAAGCCTACTGATGCCGAATACTTAGCAATTGCACGGTCAGCCGTGGACACAACCAAAGGTGATGCACGTTTTGTTGTTGATGAGAAAGCCATTGTTAGCCTCCAGTCTTGGCCTGAATTTAAGGATTTCTTTCGCCGTCGCTTTGTTAATAAAGGAGACCTTGACCCATATAGGTTAGTCAAGAAAATTGCCAATGCCACCATGCAGCCTGGTGAATCGTTTAATGCGTTTACTAGCCGTCTCGATCAGTATCTGTATGCCTTAGTTTCTGCTATGAATAATTCGACTTGGTTAGATAAAGACAATAATCTGTCCCCTGAGGCTATGGCCAAAATGATAGCATTTGGTACTTTAATGCATTTTGCCCCCGAGCATACAAAACCAATCGTTGAGCAACAAAATTTTGGTGTTAAACATGAAATTGGTGAAGTATTTGAGGCTATTAACAATGCCGCAGATAAACTAGCTCCCCGAAGTGCTCAACTGTTGCCACCCTCTGATGCTGTAAATGTAGTCACAAGCTCTCAGCATCCTCCCACAAATTCTCAAAACTCTTGGTCGCAGAAGCGTACCCATGCTCGTAGCCCCCAGTCAAATTCGCCGCCTCATAAAATGCCGAAACGCCATAGTCCACAACCATCCACTCCCTCATGTTGGCATTGTGGTAAGAGTAACCACCTTGCAAGGGACTGTTGGTCCGCCCCTAGATCATCACCTCCTAGACAATTCTCTCGGTCCCCTCATCAATCTAATCATTCTAGGCTTCCATATTGCACGTACCATAAACAAGTTGGTCACCACACTGCGGATTGTAGAGCTAGGCAAAGGACATCTCCACCTCGTAACTCCCATGGTCAGTCTTGGCGAGGCTCACAGCGTCCAAGACATTATCAGAACTCTCGTAATTACAACTCCCAGCCCAGCTATAATGCAACTTCAAATTATAATGCTCAGTCACAGAATGCTGGAGCTCAGAATGTTCACTCCATGTCGTCGGGAAACCCCCAAGGCCATCCGCTAACCAATTCAAGCTAGCCAATCCTAGTGCCCTCCCTGTGTATTCAGTAGCTACCCAAAATAGATTTGGACACTTGACAGAGGAGGACACTGACTCTAGACCTCTCGTTTCAACCGTGCACTCACCACATGTCCATTGGCTAGATGTTAACGAGGATATCTCTCAAGATGATAGTTTGTCGCATGAAGTTTCACCTGTTCCGGACCTTCAGTCAGAGTCAGAGTTGTATAGTGCTCTGGATGAGCTAGGTGTAGATATCCGCAGAATTTATAATTGATTGCACTCTGCAGTTATTCTGTTTGTTTTGAAAAAAAAAAAAAAACGTCATTTGCAGTAATTCTACCACATGTGTCTTATTATTACCATTATATATAATGTATAGTTTTTCTCAAATTTATTTTGTTATAAATTAGATGCCATTGTTAAGTCTACTACCATTTGTATTTTTACAGTGCTTGTCATAAGAGTTATTATTGTTCTAGCAACCACATTGTGGCCAGTGAATCCTGACTGCTATCACGCAGATGTTAGTCTTCTTGATCCAGGTCTTGTATATGCTTGTAAATATATTGCACATTATATATATTGTACTTTGGTCTTGTAAATATATTGTATATTTCGAAAAAAAAAGAAAAAAAAGAGAAAAAAAAATCATTATCTATCTTGAAATTCAATTGTGGTTGTTAGGTCAGAACTTTGTTCCATTAATGTAATAATTGTTTAATTTTGTATGGTTTTCAAGCACATGCCATTGACACATGTTAATAATTTTGTTTAGGCAATACCTTGAGTTGTATTGTTCATATCTGATCAGTAGATATACACATGTTCTTAATACTCTGGTTTAATCAAAGAATTGTTACCATGATTTTCACCTATTATGATGAATTTTTTTTTTGGTGCATATATGCCGAGTTGTTTGTATTACGCACACCTGATCTTCTTTCAATGTTTTATTATGCAAATTTCACATGTAAGCCATTATTGAATGCCACCGAGGTCCTTTCAGTATCATTGTAACTATATAGCTAGCCAGAGCTTGTCGACAAGGGACGTCGACTTGGTAGCGTGTCCGAGCGGTGTTATACTCAAAATTCTGTCAGTTGAAATGTAACCAATCACAGGCAAGTAGGCCTCTGACGTCATGCCAGACAGAGGAGCATCAAGCATGCTCCCAGCAGCCTCAGTTATCCTCACAGGCTCAGAGTAGAAGGACCTCGGCTAGGCAGATATATACCTTGCAATCTCAGTCAATAAATATATATACAGAAGCGACTACTGTGTCTACCTTCTACCCGAACAAGGCAAACGAATACACTTACGAGATGGAGAAGGATGGGAAGCTGCCCTTTCTAGATGTAACAGTCATGGAAAGGAGCGGAGGTTTCCACACCGCAGTCTACACTAAGGAAACGAACATAGGAATGTGCCTCAATGCCAACAGTGACTGCCCAGACAGGTACAAGAGGAGTGTCGTTAACGCTTATGTCGACCGTGCTCTCAGCCACAGCTCAGGATGGAAGCAAGTCGATGAAGAACTCTGTAGGGTAAGGCAGGTCCTAGTCAACAACGGCTTCTCCAATGGTTTCGTTGAAGACATCATAAGAAGGAAGGTTTAACGCTGTAACACTGTAAAAGTGTTTGGTTTAGTTTAATACATACATAGAGTACATGAGTCACAGACAAGGATCTGAGAGGCGCCAGTTTGTCGGCCTGAAACTCACACCTCAAAGCGTTAATGACCCCAAGTGACCTGAGGTCAGATCATGCGAATTTCACCTTGCTTCTGATAATCTCTTAGTTGGAGCCTGGTAGCCTTCAAACTTGCCGACGTTTAAGGAGTGGCTTGGTAGTGCCGGAGGCTATCTACTTGTGGGCGGAGTTAGTACTAGGGTCCCCAATATATACTGAGGGAGCATAGAGCATTGAAGCATTAACAGACAGAACGGCAGTCAGGAGAAGCAGAGGAGACGGCCCTAGCAGGGAGGCTGTCGGCCAGCAGGGAGGCTGTCGGCCGGCAGGGCGGGAGTCTCTGTCAACTACAGACCCCCCCCCCCCCTCTCTATCCAGCTATAGGCAGAGACACTTGGTGAGTTGAGCAGTAAGGTTTAAATTGTGTTTAACTTTGTTCCCTAGAGCTTTGAGTTGAGGTGAGAAAGCCTCTGTGGTTACTGGTTTCATGGTTTAGAATGAGTACATGATAAAGATGGGAACTACTAATAGGGAACTCATGATAACATCTTTTGAGAATTTTGTGATACAGGCAAGTTCCATTCCTTGTCTCGTATGTAATGATCATGAATGGATGGTGGCAGCATTTCGTCTTCTACTATCTACTCTTCTACTTCTACTATCTACTCTTCTACTTCTACTTATCTACACCTCTCCCTCCACCCCCTCTCTAAACTCTCACTTTCAACTAATGACCCTCCTCGCTCCTCCCACCTCTCTCCCTCTCACCCCAAACCCTCACTAATTACTTCACTATTCATTTCTTTCCTTTCGTTTCCTCTTATACGTTTGTGGCAATGATTTTGTATTCTAGAGTTCTCTCTAGAGTTTCGGGTAACTGATCCAGTTACGGCGCCTTGTAGTCTTAGCACCTAGGTAGTCAAATACCTAGGTTACAAGGTGTTGAACGAGAGAGGTTGCCTTAGGAACTCTGGAGGTGCTCTAGAATAGTTAGCTAACTGGGGACGGGATAACGGACAAGAGAGAGCTGTTTCCCCCGGCCTCGTTAGTTAACTGGGGGGTGGAATAATGGACAAGATAGAGCTATTTCCCCCACCCCCCCGTTACAACGCCATGCAACTTCAAAGAGACAACTAACACAACACCTGTACCCCCTATTAGACTATTTTACAGGAATTTCTTTTCCACAGCTCATAAAACGGAGGAAAGGGTCCTGAAAGATATTGTTAATAGAAAAGTTATCCCTACAGACAAAAAATCAGAAGATACAATTGACGATCTACTATAAAACCAAGAAAACGGCCAACCTACTCATGAGAAACTCTCCAGACACAAAGCAGAACGCTTTAAAAGGGCCCGATGTCGTCTATGCCTTCAAATGCCCACTTGGGGACTGTAAGCTTCAAAGAATTCAGTATATAGGCAAGACAACAACATCTCTTTCCAGGCGATTAACGATGCATAAGCAACAGGGCTCCGTTAAGGAACATATAATCTCTTCCCATAACCAGACCATCACCAGAGAAGTCTTAACAAAAAACACGGAAATCATCGATAGATACAGCGATAGCAGGCGGCTAGATATCTGCGAGGCACTACACATTAAGAAGTCGACACCAGCAATCAACAGCCAATTAATGCACAACTATATTCTACCCACTTCAAGACTCCGCACCAATATAGAAGCATCAAGAAATATGGGCCAATAGGCCCTTTGCAGTTACTTCCATTCTTCCCTTTAACTTACAAAATATTATACCCATTGTTTCGTGTTCTGTCTTGTGTTGAAAGTTTGTTTTCACCTCATCCAAAACTGTTGTAACATATCACCTCACCCAAATGCAGGTATAAAAAATCGAAGATGTCTAAGCTCTGTTCAGTTATAGTTGTGTGTGTGTAAACTAAAGTCTTTGAAAATGTAATAAGTTTTACGAAACACGCTCAAGTGTCGCGTCAGACTAGAAATAAAAATGAATTTTGGAGAATTGATTTTTCAGTTACCATCAACAGTGAAGAAAAATGTAAGAAACATTGAGAAAATTCGTGTTAGAATTATTAATCTTATTTTTTCGGTCATATTTAATAATATATATGTTATAATATATATATATATATATATATATATATATATATATATATATATATATATATATATATATATATATATATATATATGTCGTACCTAGTAGCCAGAACTCACTTCTGAGCCTACTATGCAAGGCCCGATTTGCCTAATAAGCCAAGTTTTCATGAATTAATTGCTTTTCGACTACCTAACCTACCTAACCTAACCTAACCTAACTTTTTCGGCTACCTAACCTAACCTAACCTATAAAGATAGGTTAGGTTAGGTAGGGTTGGTTAGGTTCGGTCATATATCTACGTTAATTTTAACTCCAATAAAAAAAAATTCACCTCTTACATAATGAAATGGGTTGCTTTATCATTTCATAAGAAAAAAATTAGAGAAAATATATTATTTCATGAAAACTTGGCTTATTAGGCAAATCGGGCCTTGCATTGTAGGCTGAAAAGTGAGTTCTGGCTACTAGGTACGACATATATATATATATATCTTAGAACAATACACACAGAGATCACACTAACGTGATGCATCAAATGAACAAATCAACAAGGGGATTTGTTCATTTATCTTAGAACAAGTTGGTCACTATGAGTGTGTGCCAGTAGTGTCCCAAGAGTACCGATGACCCCCCCTCACAACTCAAGTGTTGTTGACCAGAGGGATGCACTGAGACTTGGGTCAATACCTTCGGATAGCATAACCCAGTAGAAACAATGGTTTCAAAACCAATGGCGGCTTTTTGGACACTTTGTAACACTATGCGTGAAAGAAATGATCATTTAGTCTCAAAAACCTCATTGCTTCTAACACCAAAATATTTTCAGAATGATCTGGCAACTTGTATTGCTGGACGTGAGCGGTACAAGCGGTACCCCCAGCCTTGCATCTGACTCCCAGCCTTCCACCTGACCCCCAGCCTTCCACCTGACCCCCAGCCTTCCACCTGACCCCCAGCCTTCCACCTGACCCCCAGCCTTCCACCTGACCCCCCAGCCTTCCACCTGACCCCCCAGCCTTCCACCTGACCCCCAGCCTTCCACTTGACCCCTCAGCCTTCCACATGACCCCCCTGCCTTCCACTTGACCCCCAGCCTTCCACCTGACCCCCCAGCCTTCCACCTGACCCCCCAGCCTTCCACCTGACCCCCCAGCCTTCCACCTGACCCCCAGCCTTCCACCTGACCCCCCAGCCTTCCACCTGACCCCCCAGCCTTCCACCTGACCCCCCAGCCTTCCACCTGACCCCCAGCCTTCCACTTGACCCCTCAGCCTTCCACATGACCCCCCTGCCTTCCACTTGTCCCCCAGCCTTCCACCTGACCCCCCAGCCTTCCACCTGACCCCCCAGCCTTCCACCTGACCCCCCAGCCTTCCACCTGACCCCCCAGCCTTCCACCTGACCCCCCAGCCTTCCACCTGACCCCCCAGCCTTCCACCTGACCCCCAGCCTTCCACCTGACCCCTCAGCTTTCCACATAACCCCCCAGCCTTCCACCTGACCCCCCAGCCTTCCACCTGACCCCCCAGCCTTCCACCTGACCCCCAGCCTTCCACCTGACCCCCCAGCCTTCCATCTGACCCCAGCCTTCCACCTGACCCCCAGCCTTCCACCTGACCCCCCAGACTTCCACTTGACCCCCCAGACTTCCACTTGACCCCCCAGCCTTCCACTTGACCCCCCAGCCTTCCACTTGACCCCCCAGCCTTCCACCTGACCCCCAGCCTTCCACCTGACCCCCAGCCTTCCACCTGACCCCCAGGCTTCCACCTGACCCCCAGCCTTCCACCTGACCCCCAGCCTTGAACCTGACCCCCAGCCTTCCACGTGACCACCAGCCTTCAACCTGACCCCCAGCCTTCCACCTGACCCCCAGCCTTCCACCTGACCCCCAGCCTTCCACCTGACCCCCCAGCCTTCCACCTGACCCCCAGCCTTCCACCTGACCCCCAGCCTTCCACTTGACCCCCAACCTTCCACCTGACCCCCCAGCCTTCCAGATGAACCCCCCAGCCTTCCAGCTGACCCCCCAGCCTTCCACCTGACCCCCCCAGCCTTCCACCTGACCCCCCCAGCCTTCCACCCGACCCCCAGCCTTCCACCTGACCCCCCAGCCTTCCACTTGACCCCCCAGCCTTCCACCTGACCCCCCAGCCTTCCACCTGACCCCCAGCCTTCCACCTGACCCCCAGCCTTCCACCTGACCCCCAGCCTTGAACCTGACCCCCAGCCTTCCACGTGACCCCCAGCCTTCAACCTGACCCCCAGCCTTCCACCTGACCCCCAGCCTTCCACCTGACCCCCAGCCTTCCACCTGACCCCCCAGCCTTCCACCTGACCCCCAGCCTTCCACCTGACCCCCCAGCCTTCCACCTGACCCCTAGCCTTCCACCTGACCCCCAGCCTTCCACTTGACCCCCAGCCTTCCACCTGACCCCCCAGCCTTGCAGATGACCCCCCAGCCTTGCAGATGACCCCCCAGCCTTCCACCTGACCCCCCAGCCTTCCACCTGACCCCCCCAGCCTTCCACCTGACCCCCCCAGCCTTCCACCTGACCCCCAGCCTTCCACCTGACCCCCCCAGCCTTCCACCTGACCCCCAGCCTTCCACCTGACCCCCAGCCTTCCACCTGACCCCCCAGCCTTCCATCTGACCCCAGCCTTCCACCTGACCCCCAGCCTTCCACCTGACCCCCCAGACTTCCACTTGATCCCCCAGACTTCCACTTGACCCCCCAGCCTTCCACTTGACCCCCCAGCCTTCCACTTGACCCCCCAGCCTTCCACCTGACCCCCAGCCTTCCACCTGACCCCCAGCCTTCCACCTGACCCCCAGGCTTCCACCTGACCCCCAGCCTTCCACCTGACCCCCAGCCTTGAACCTGACCCCCAGCCTTCCTCGTGACCACCAGCCTTCAACCTGACCCCCAGCCTTCCACCTGACCCCCAGCCTTCCACCTGACCCCCAGCCTTCCACCTGACCCCCCAGCCTTCCACCTGACCCCCAGCCTTCCACCTGACCCCCAGCCTTCCACTTGACCCCCAGCCTTCCACCTGACCCCCCAGCCTTCCACCTGACCCCCCCAGCCTTCCACCTGACCCCCAGCCTTCCACCTGACCCCCAGCCTTCCACCTGACCCCCCAGCCTTCCACCTGACCCCCAGCCTTCCACCTGACCCCCCAGCCTTCCACCTGACCCCCCAGCCTTCCACCTGACCCCCCCAGCCTTCCACCTGACCCCCAGCCTTCCACCTGACCCCCCCAGCCTTCCACCTGACCCCCAGCCTTCCACCTGACCCCCAGCCTTCCACCTGACCCTGTACACCCACCACAACATCCTACACAAGCCGAAACAGTCTTTAGTAAACATAAGATAACAAATACACCCTAGCAAATGTTTTCGGACCTTTTGAATGTACAGGTTGATTTGTTTTTTTAAACGAATGATTGTGTACGGGTTTTGAAGGCGGTGTGAGGCAGCGGGTGTGTGTGTGTGTGTAGTGCTGGACTGGTCCCACGCTGTTTCCTACACTGTGTTCATCTGTGTATTGTGTCAGCCACCTGTATGTGTCGTGGCAGCCACCTGTATGTGTCGTGTCAGCCACCTGTGTGTGTGTCGTGTCAGCCACCTGTGTGTGTGTCGTGTCAGCCACCTGTGTGTGTGTCGTGTCAGCCACCTGTGTGTGTGTCGTGTCTGCCACCTGTGTGTGTGTCGTGTCAGCCACCTGTGTGTGTGTCGTGTCAGCCACCTGTGTGTGTGTCGTGTCAGCCACCTGTGTGTGTGTCGTGTCAGCCACCTGTGTGTGTGTCGTGTCAGCCACCTGTGTGTGTGTCGTGTCAGCCACCTGTGTGTGTGTCGTGTCAGCCACCTGTGTGTGTGTCGTGTCTGCCACCTGTGTGTGTGTCGTGTCAGCCACCTGTGTGTGTGTCGTGTCAGCCACCTGTGTGTGTGTCGTGTCAGCCACCTGTGTGTGTGTCGTGTCAGCCACCTGTGTGTGTGTCGTGTCAGCCACCTGTGTGTGTGTCGTGTCAGCCACCTGTGTGTGTGTCGTGTCAGCCACCTGTGTGTGTGTCGTGTCAGCCACCTGTGTGTGTGTCGTGTCAGCCACCTGTGTGTGTGTCGTGTCAGCCACCTGTGTGTGTGTCGTGTCAGCCACCTGTGTGTGTGTCGTGTCAGCCACCTGTGTGTGTGTCGTGTCAGCCACCTGTGTGTGTGTCGTGTCAGCCACCTGTGTGTGTGTCGTGTCAGCCAACTGTGTGTGTGTCGTGTCAGCCACCTGTGTGTGTGTCGTGTCAGCCACCTGTGTGTGTGTCGTGTCAGCCACCTGTGTGTGTGTCGTGTCAGCCACCTGTGTGTGTGTCGTGTCAGCCACCTGTGTGTGTGTCGTGTCAGCCACCTGTGTGTGTCGTGTCAGCCACCTGTGTGTGTGTCGTGTCAGCCATCTGTGTGTGTGTCGTGTCAGCCACCTGTGTGTGTCGTGTCAGCCATCTGTGTGTGTGTCGTGTCAGCCACCTGTGTGTGTGTCGTGTCAGCCACCTGTGTGTGTGTCGTGTCAGCCACCTGTGTGTGTGTCGTGTCAGCCACCTGTGTGTGTGTCGTGTCAGCCACCTGTGTGTGTGTCGTGTCAGCCACCTGTGTGTGTGTCGTGTCAGCCACCTGTGTGTGTGTCGTGTCAGCCACCTGTGTGTGTCGTGTCAGCCACCTGTGTGTGTCGTGTCAGCCACATGTGTGTGTCGTGTCAGCCACCTGTGTGTGTCGTGTCAGCCACCTGTGTGTGTCGTGTCAGCCCCCTGTGTGTGTCGTGTCAGCCCCCTGTGTGTGTCGTGTCAGCCACCTGGGTGTCGTGTCAGCCACCTGGGTGTCGTGTCAGCCACCTGTGTGTGTCGTGTCAGCCACCTGGGTGTCGTGTCAGCCACCTGTGTGTGTGTCGTGTCAGCCACCTGTGTGTGTGTCGTGTCAGCCACCTGTGTGTGTGTCGTGTCAGCCACCTGTGTGTGTGTCGTGTCAGCCACCTGTGTGTGTGTCGTGTCAGCCACCTGTGTGTGTGTCGTGTCAGCCACCTGTGTGTGTCGTGTCAGCCACCTGTGTGTGTGTCGTGTCAGCCACCTGGGTGTCGTGTCAGCCACCTGTGTATGTCGTGTCAGCCACCTGTGTGTGTGTCGTGTCAGCCACCTGTGTGTGTGTCGTGTCAGCCACCTGTGTGTGTGTCGTGTCAGCCACCTGTGTGTGTCGTGTCAGCCACCTGTGTGTGTGTCGTGTCAGCCACCTCTGTGTGTGTCGTGTCAGCCACCTGGGTGTCGTGTCAGCCACCTGTGTGTGTGTCGTGTCAGCCACCTGTGTGTGTCGTGTCAGCCAACTGTGTGTGTGTCGTGTCAGCCACCTGTGTATGTTGTGTCAGCCACCTGTGTGTGTGTCGTGTCAGCCACCTGGGTGTCGTGTCAGCCACCTGTGTGTGTGTCGTGTCAGCCACCTGTGTGTCTGTGTCAGCCACCTGTGTGTGTCGTGTCAGCCACCTGGGTGTGTCGTGTCAGCCACCTGGGTGTGTCGTGTCAGCCACCTGGGTGTCGTGTCAGCCACCTGGGTGTCGTGTCAGCCACCTGGGTGTCGTGTCAGCCACCTGGGTGTCGTGTCAGCCACCTGGGTGTCGTGTCAGCCACCTGGGAGGGACTGGTCTTCGTGTTCCTCCTCCCCGGGCTGGTCATGACTCCATGCCCTGCATATATTACATTATCTTCCATCTTTCCACCAGTGATTATTACACGGAATATTGTGGAGCTTTGTGGTGGTGGTGGTGGTGGTGGTGGTGGTGGTGATGGTGGTGGTAGTGGTGGAGCTTTGTGGTGGTGGTGGTGGTGATGGTGGTGGTGGTGGTGGTGGTCCTGGTTGTTGGTGCACCACCAATGCATCAACCATTGACGTGGTTGCCATGCAAATGTGTAGAATCGGAAGAATTTCTACCTCTATCTTGCAACCTGCCATACTACATTATATAATTCGAAATACCCACGTGCTGCCGTCCGCTTGCCCCGTTCTCATCAACAAACGCCAGTTGCTCGTTAATCTAGCCGCAACCCGTCCTCGACTCAACTCCATTCCATCCAGTGGTCGACCCCACAGACGCATTCATAAATTTTTACATGCTGTTCATTCAAAATGGAAATTTTCTTAAATATAAATTAATATTATTATATATTAGCATATTATGCATATATAGGCATAAGTTAGGTTAGGTTAGGTTAGGTTAGGTTAGGTCAGGTGTTTAGGTTCTGTTGGCGATTATTTGTATTTGTAGTACGTGGGTGAAGCATTTACAGCGTTGTGGTTCGAACAAAATTCGTCAGTGAAGCACTTGTTCCGGAAGTGTTCGGACGTCATCAGTTGTGAGTCGTGTGTAAACCGCTTTTCACTCATAAACATGGGGTTTGGCGGGTGCATGGAATGGACAGCCCGTCCTCCAAACAAAGATCCAAAAGTGATTCCATCCACTCGCCAAACCCCCTGTTTATGAGTGAAAAGCGGTTTACACACGACTCACAACTGATTTCGTTCGAACATATCCGGAACAAGTGCTTCACTGACGAGTTTTGTTCGAACCACAACGCTATAAATGCTTCACCCACGTACTACAAATAATCGCCAGCAGAACCTTAACACCTAACCTAACCTACGCCTAACAATACATGGAATTTTTATGTATAATAATATTAATTTATATATGAGAAAAACCCAATTTTTAATACATTTGTATGTTAAAATTGATGAAGGCGTCTGGGGAGGACGGCTGCGGCCTAGTGTGAGGACCGGTTGGGCAGCCCTCACAATGTTCAGAGTGTGCGAGCAACACCATCACTCGGAGGTGGTGGTGGTGGTGGTGGCATGGTTGACCCAACCGGATCGTCCGGATGGTCGTATATAACAGGAGTTTGTAGCACTAAGTGGACACCACTTACGGGCTATTCATGCCCGTGCCACCGTTTGGATGGCTTAATCTACATCAATCAATCAATCACTAAGTGGAACTCTGGTGAGCACCTCTCTACAGGACAGGAGATGTGACCGTGCTGGCAGCAGGAAGTCGTAAGGGCAGACGAGGTCGTACGACACCAGTGACCGTCTCCTGTGCGATATACAAGACCTCAGACTCACGTGAGGGGGAGCCAAGGTATCGTCACTTGAGGTCTTGTTGTACTGTCGTAAATTTAGGCCAAAAACTGTAACTGCCAGGGCGCCTGAGAGCTGAGTGGACAGTGCTTCGGATTCGTAATCCTGAGGTTTCGGTTTCGATCCTCGGTGGAGGCAGAGACAGATGGGCAAAAAGTTTCTTTCACCCTGATGACCCTGTTGCCTAGCAGAAAATTGGTACCTGTGAGTTAGACAGCTGCTACGGGCTGCTTCCTGGGCGGTGTGTAACAAAAAAAAGGCCTGGTCGAGGACCGGGCCGCGGGGATGCTAAGCCCCGAAATAATCTCAATATAACCTCAAGAAGATACCAGAGACAGATGTTCATCTTTTAGCCACAGTCGAGTTGTTAAAAGTCAATTACTCATTGTTAATGATTTATATACGCAATTCTGCATTGGCTAGCCATCTTGAGGTTATCTTGAGATGATTTCGGGGCTTTAGTGTCCCCGCGGTCCGGTCCTCGACCAGGCCTCCACCCCCAGGAAGCAGCCCGTGACAGCTGACTAACACCCAGGTACCTAATTTACTGCTAGGTAACAGGGGCATAGGGTGAAAGAAACTCTGCCCATTGTTTCTCGCCGGTGCCTGGGATCGAACCCAGGACCACAGGATCACAAGTCCCGCGTGCTGTCCGCTCGGCCGACCGGCTCCCTGTTAATGTGTTAATGTTTGTTTAATTTGATTAAATTATCCAGCTAACATTCTTCTTAAATATTTATGAACAGTTAAATTGAGCTGACGTTGTAGAGTGACTAGCCTGAAGCAACACGCTGACACAAGCACCTTCACTCTTCAGGCCATTAGACCTCACCAGGAGAAGTCTTGGGGCCACATTCAGGAAGCAGTTACGCAAACACTTACGAACCTGCACATCTTTTCTCAATCTTTGGCGGCTTTGTTTACAATTATTAAACAGTTAATGAGCTCCGAAGCACCTGGAGGCTGTTTATAACAATAACAACAGTTGATTGGCAAGTTTTCATGCTTGTAAACTGTTTAATAAATGTAACCAAAGCCGTCAAAGATTGAGGAAAGATGTACACGTTCGTAAGTGCTTGCGTAACTGCTTCGTGAATCTGGCCCTTGGGTGTTTACTTATGAACTTAATTGTTAGAAATTACATTTGGAAAGGGGGGGGGGAGAGGGCATTTGTCACGTAAGTATGTACTCACCTAGTTGTGCTTGCGGGGGTTGAGCTTTGGCTCTTTGGTCCCGCCTCTCAACCGTCAATCTACTGGTGTACAGATTTCTAAGCTTCTCGAGCTCTATCATATCTACATGTGATTGTGTATTTCCAGGACGGGTCAAAGACGTTGGTATTTGATGTGCAAAAGTTTTTTTTTCTTGTTTTTAACGATCGCTCGCGCGTGTGTGTAAGCTTGCTTCGTATCTGAACTTTTTAACGTTGAAATTTGAGGTTTACTTGTGAAATGGTCTATACCGCCAGTGGTGAATGGTCTATACCACGAGTGGTGAATGGTCTATACCACCAGTGGTGAATGGTCTATACCACGAGTGGTGAATGGTCTATACCACGAGTGGTGAATGGTCTATACCACCAGTGGTGAATGGTCTATACCACCAGTGGTGAATGGTCTATACCACCAGTGGTGAATGGTCTATACCACGAGTGGTGAATGGTCTATACCACGAGTGGTGAATGGTCTATACCACGAGTGGTGAATGGTCTACCACCTGTGGTGAATGGTCTATACCGCCAGTGGTGAATGGTCTATACCGCCAGTGGTGAATGGTCTATACCACGAGTGGTGAATGGTCTATACCACGAGTGGTGAATGGTCTATACCACGAGTGGTGAATGGTCTATACCACGAGTGGTGAATGGTCTATACCACGAGTGGTGAATGGTCTATACCACGAGTGGTGAATGGTCTATACCACGAGTGGTGAATGGTCTATACCACGAGTGGTGAATGGTCTATACCACGAGTGGTGAATGGTCTATACCACGAGTGGTGAATGGTCTATACCACGAGTGGTGAATGGTCTATACCACGAGTGGTGAATGGTCTATACCACGAGTGGTGAATGGTCTATACCACGAGTGGTGAATGGTCTATACCACGAGTGGTGAATGGTCTATACCACGAGTGGTGAATGGTCTATACCACGAGTGGTGAATGGTCTATACCACGAGTGGTGAATGGTCTATACCACGAGTGGTGAATGGTCTATACCACGAGTGGTGAATGGTCTATACCACGAGTGGTGAATGGTCTATACCACGAGTGGTGAATGGTCTATACCACGAGTGGTGAATGGTCTATACCACGAGTGGTGAATGGTCTATACCACGAGTGGTGAATGGTCTATACCACGAGTGGCGAATGGTCTATACCACGAGTGGCGAATGGTCTATACCACGAGTGGCGAATGGTCTATACCACGAGTGGCGAATGGTCTATACCACGAGTGGCGAATGGTCTATACCACGAGTGGCGAATGGTCTATACCACGAGTGGCGAATGGTCTATACCACGAGTGGCGAATGGTCTATACCACGAGTGGCGAATGGTCTATACCACGAGTGGCGAATGGTCTATACCACGAGTGGCGAATGGTCTATACCACGAGTGGCGAATGGTCTATACCACGAGTGGCGAATGGTCTATACCACGAGTGGCGAATGGTCTATACCACGAGTGGCGAATGGTCTATACCACGAGTGGCGAATGGTCTATACCACGAGTGGCGAATGGTCTATACCACGAGTGGCGAATGGTCTATACCACGAGTGGCGAATGGTCTATACCACGAGTGGCGAATGGTCTATACCACGAGTGGCGAATGGTCTATACCACGAGTGGCGAATGGTCTATACCACGAGTGGCGAATGGTCTATACCACGAGTGGCGAATGGTCTATACCACGAGTGGCGAATGGTCTATACCGCCAGTGGCGAATGGTCTATACCGCCAGTGGTGAATGGTCTATACCGCCAGTGGTGAATGGTCTATACCACGAGTGGTGAATGGTCTATACCACCAGTGGTGAATGGTCTACTGCCAGTGGTGAATGGTCTATACCACCAGTGGTGAATGGTCTACTGCCAGTGGTGAATGGTCTATACCGCCAGTGGTGAATGGTCTATACCGCGAGTGGTGAATGGTCTATACCGCGAGTGGTGAATGGTCTATACCGCGAGTGGTGAATGGTCTATACCGCGAGTGGTGAATGGTCTATACCGCCAGTGGTGAATGGTCTATACCGCCAGTGGTGAATGGTCTATACCGCCAGTGGTGAATGGTCTATACCGCCAGTGGTGAATGGTCTATACCGCCAGTGGTGAATGGTCTATACCGCCAGTGGTGAACGGTCTACCACCAGTGGTGAACGGTCTACCACCAGTGGTGAACGGTCTATACCGCCAGTGGTGAATGGTCTATACCGCCAGTGGTGAATGGTCTATACCGCCAGTGGTGAATGGTCTATACCGCCAGTGGTGAATGGTCTATACCGCCAGTGGTGAATGGTCTATACCGCCAGTGGTGAATGGTCTATACCGCCAGTGGTGAATGGTCTATACCGCCAGTGGTGAATGGTCTATACCGCCAGTGGTGAATGGTCTATACCGACAGTGGTGAATGGTCTATACCGACAGTGGTGAATGGTCTACTGCCAGTGGTGAATGGTCTACCACCAGTGGTGAACGGTCTACCACCAGTGGTGAATGGTCTACCCCCAGTGGTGAACGGTCTACCACCAGTGGTGAATGGTCTACTCTCAAGTTGGCCTCTTGGGCAAGTTGCGTCCTCAGCAGTTAGAGAACAATGTGAGGAAAGGAGTCAGCCTCTCAAGATTTTGGAATCTTCGTGCATGGCGGACACACCCATCCTCCTCCACCCCGAGGAGAACTGTTACCGCAGGTTGACTCATCCATCACACAACCAACTGACACGATGAATCTAATAGACACAATTATAACAAACTTTTTTTTCTTAAATTAAAAATGATTAAATATGACAACCAAACCACACACCAGAAGGTGAAGACGACGACGTTTCGGTCCATCTTGAACCATTATCAAGTTCATTGTCTGGATAATCACAATTGACTTGGCAGTGGTCTAGGACGGACCGAAACGTCGTCGTCGTCTCTTCATTTTCTGGTGAGAGGTTCGGTCAACATATCTTCAGCCACGTTAATACGACTTATCGTCTGTAGTTATTATATATTGTGGGTTTATGTATAGTTAGGTCTAGGGTAGGTGAGGTTAGGTGTTCTGGTGGCGGTGATTTAGGTGAGTGTTTACACTAGAAGGTGAAGGTGAACGAAGCCCGTGTCGAGTCACCGTCTCGAACACGGCTCCGTGGACTCTCTCCAAATACTGATTTGTGTTAATGTTTTTTCCCCGAGTTAGTATTTGCCTAATATGGTGTGAGCTTCACCGCTCTTGGTTGTGATGATGGGCTGTGATAATGAGGCCAGAGGTGGACAGTTCCGAGTCCTTCACTCAACTGTTCACCAGCTAATTTTCGTCTTATTGTTGGGTATATTATTTTAGGTTTTGTATAAAAAATAATTTTACCTTGTATTTTTTTTAGAGTTGGATTCGTCTTTTACTGTATTTATAGTGAATGCTGATTTATATAATTTGTTGAATTTTTTATTGATGAATTTTAGCTAATTTTGCTTGTTTTAGTACTGATGATGGACAATACTAAGACGTTTATTTTGAATATATTGAAGATATACAACTTTTCTCTGGTATTGCTGTTCAGGAGATTGAAATTTCCAAACGGAAAATCTATTTCTGAAATATATATATATAATATAATATTGGGAGCAAGTTTCCTGTAATACACATGGAATTAAAGACAACAGCATTATTACAAGTGCTAATTTTCTTTGATATTTTCCATTCTCCGAAAATACCTTTTACCATCTAGAGGGAGAAGAAATACTAAATCATTTATTCTTTCAATTTTATTTCGACATTTTGTCAACGTGACATCTTAAGGAATATACACATGCCTCGGAGAACACAGGGGGGGGGGGGAGTGAACAAGTGGACACATGTGGAGACCGAGTACCCAAATGAGCCACAGAGACGTTAGAAACAACTTTTTCAGTGTCAGAGTAGTTAACAGATGGAATGCATTAGGCAGTGATGTGGTGAAGGCTGACTCCATACACAGTTTCAAATGTAGATATGATAGAGCCCAGTAGGCTCAGGAAGAGAGCCAGGGCTCAACCCCCCTCAAGCACAACTAGACGAGTACAACCAGGTGAGTACCCAAGTGTGTGTGTGGGGGGGGGGGTGTAGCATTAAGTGGCCAGGGAGGGGGGGGGGGGGAGAAGGGATATAATAAGAGCATAGTGGAGGGAGTGAGAAGGTGAGATATCTCCATCAGTGAGAGATACGACACAGTTACATCCAAATTGAAACCCGGGCCAGGACAGGTGTATTCCCTGGCGACCAGCAAGGGCGACGATCCCTAGGTTAAGGTGCCCAGGCGGGGACTCTATTGACCCCGGGGCTGTGGTGCCAGAGCCACTCACGGCTGCTCTAATTATCTATTGGCCTTGCCAGTAACCACGAAGGCCATTAGTAAAGGTAAGTGATTCGCCTGCGTGAGTTAATGGGGGTGAGTGTGTTGGGGGAGGGGGGGGGGGTGATAAGGGTGTTAAGGTAATTTTAGGGTGACGGATTTTGGTTGGTGTTAGTGGTGGAGCGGTTGTGTCTAGGTGGGTGAGGCTGTAGACACGCCAGTGTACCGGCAACCAATACGCGAACACCAGCTGCCGGAACACCAGGAACACCAGCTGCCGGAACACCAGGAACACCAGCTGCCGGAACACCAGGAACACCAGGAACACCCGGAACACCAGGAACACCCGGAACACCAGGAACACCCGGAACACCAGGAACACCAGGAACACCAGGAACACCCGGAACACCAGGAACACCAGCTGCCGGAACACCAGGAACACCCGAACACCAGGAACACCCGAACACCAGGAACACCCGGAACACCCGGAACACCAGGAACACCAGCTGCCGGAACACCAGGAACACCCGAACACCAGGAACACCAGGAACACCCGGAACACCAGCTGCCGGAACACCAGGAACACCCGAAATTGGGATATTTTCAGTATAAAATTCGGAATTTCAAACTGCGAATAGATGCAGAGAGCCAGAATTTGGGTCCAAAATGTGGCTCAGGTATCGAATTTGAGATGTATGGGATATTTTGAAAACTGCAGGGGGGTTTGGGCAAAATGTGACACACCGCTGCTCTCAGTAATTGACATATTCTCGGTATAAAAAGTCGGAATTTCAAACTGCGAATAGGTGCAGAGAGACAGAATTTGGGTCCAAAATATGGCTCGGGTATCGAATTTGGGATGTTTGGGATATTCTGAAAACTGCAGGGGGGTTTGGGCAAAATGTGACCCACCGCCGCTTTCAGTAATTGGCATTTTTTTCGTATAAAAAGTCGAAATTTCAAACTGCGAATAGGTGCAAAGAGCCGGAATTTGGGTCCAAAATATGGCTCAGGTGTCGAATTTGGGTTGTTTGAGATATTTTGAAAACGGCAGGGGGGTTTCGGCAAAATGTGACACACCGCTGCTCTCAGTAATTGGCATATTTTCGGTACAAAAATTCGGAATTTCAAACTGCGAATAGGTGCAGAGAGCCAAAATTTGGGTCCAAAATATGGCTCAGGTATCGAATTTGGGATGTTTGGAACATTTTGAAAACTGCAGGGGGGTTTGGGCAAAATGTGACCCACCGCCGCTTTCAGTGATTTTCATTTTTTTGGTATAAAAAGTCGGAATTTCAAACTGCGAATAGGTGCAGAGAGCCAGAATTTGGGTCCAAAATATGGCTCAGGTATCGAATTTGGGATATTTTGAAAACTGCAGGGGGGGGGGGGGGGTTTGGGCAAAATGTCACACACCACTGCTATCAGTAATTGGCATATTTTCGGTATAAAAAGTCAGAATTTCAAACTGCGAATAGGTGCAGATAGCCAGAATTTGGGTCCAAAATATGGCTCAAGTATCGAATTTGGGTTGTTTGGGTTATTTTGAAAACTGCAGGGAGGTTTGGGCAAAATGTGACCCACCGCCGCTTTCAGTAATTGGCATATTTTTGGTATAAAATGTCGGAATTTCAAACTGCGAATAGGTGCAGAGAGCCAGAATTTGGGTCCAAAATATAGCTCAGGTATCGAATTTGGGATGTTTGGGATATTTTGAAAACTGCAGGATGGTTTGGGCAAAATGTGACACACCGCTGCTCTCAGTAATATCAACACCAGGAACACTCGGAACACCAGGAACACCAGCTGCCAGAACACCAGGAACACCAGCTGCCGGAACACCAGGAACACCAGGAACACCAGCTGCCGGAACACCAGGAACACCAGCTGCCGGAACAATCGGATCACCAGGAACACCAGCTGCCGGAATACCAGGGACACCAGGAACACACACTCGCCTGTTCTCTACAGTATAGCGCCCGTTTCCGTGGTTGGGACCAGAGGCCTGGGGCTAGCGTCACCAAACTTTGCAACCACAAGTGAAGTCTTGGTTTATATGCTCACAGATTATCTGTTTATTATTGACATTGAAATTGCTGAATTTTCGTTCCCTGGGACTCGGGACTGGTTGTGAAGGTCTGCTCCCCATGCTTGTCAGAGCTTCAAATAGGTTGTGATCTGAGTAACAGGTATTTGTAATCATTATGTTTTTGATCAATTCATCATTAGTGGTGGAAATGAGGTCCAGCGTGTTCTCCGTCCTAGTTGGTTCTGCTATTTGCGGCTTTAAGGCAAATCTGTCGTGTGGGAAAAACCTGCTGGGATTGATATAAGAGGAGACTACCAGGGACTTGTACTGAACTAAATTAAAAATTTACTGTCTGCAAATTAATTCAACTAAAATCTCTAGCTAGGGTTGTAAATCCTAGATCCTCTTTTCCTAATGACAAACTGTGGGCTGTAAGGGACAGGTGGGGTGAATGACTATGTTGATAGAAGTTCCAATCCACCTGTAGACAGGGATCTCACATCAGCTTGTATTTTATACAAGGATAAGATTTGATAAATTCAGTTATCTGACTGAACACTGGCTCTGTTTAAATCAGGGATTTAAACATACATAGTCTAACCTAGCACCATAACTTAACAGCCAATATGTACTTATACTATAAACAACAAATTAAATTGTAAAAGTATAATAAATGACCTTAAATGTAGTCTAAATACTGTCAAGTACTAGAAATTATATTCAATTAAATGAACTTATATGATAACTTAATTATTAACTAAGCAAGCAATTGATAACTTAATTTATATATTCAATTATATATGCAGACATATTCAATTTATACAGTTAGCTTGACTGAATCTCTTCCAACACTGTGGACACTTGTGAGGTTTTTACTTATTGAGGCTGAATTCTTTTCTGACAGAATGGACACTCATGAGGTTCAGTGCTTGGATAAGATTCACAGCTACACTACAATTTTAATAAACGTACCGATGAATGAGGCTTTGCCTCGCTTTTTAACCAACAGACAGATTTATAGGATATTAAAGTTACACAAGCATACAATTGGCCAATCATACACCAAATAACCCTCAATATACTTCTCTGCCAGTCGGGGTGCCTGTCTGACAAGTTTGCCAGACTGATTAACTCTCTTGTTGAGTTTAGGCACGATATTTTGCTACAGCGTTGCTGTATGATGATCTGGTAGCGTTGCTACTTGGATTTTTCTTTAACTGCGTTGCAGAAGAATGATATTTGATAAAGAATAGGAATGAAGGTGGTGGAAACCGCGTCACTGTGATCTCCACTACACTCTTATTTTTATAAATGTTCTAGGATTTTCCTTGTAGATATTGTCCAGGTACTCCCCCAGTTCTAGAGAGTATTCACTGGCGATAAAAATGTTAGATAAGGTGTCCTTGAGCTGGTAATGTTCGCTAAGGATCAGTCACTTGTTCACTCATTTGTAAACAAACGCGGAGTGCCGCTGGGCTTTGTTGGTGGGCGCTTCACTCCCCCCATCGCCCTGCCATGCTCTCTGTGCACGGTAGCCTTCTATGAATATTGATCGATTATTTTTACAGTCTAGACTTATGATTAAGATAAGATGTGATTATAATATAATTAGATATAAGATTTAAAGATTATAAGTAGTATTTGAAAGTACCACTGAATCTTATTAAGGATTCGATTTTATCCTTACCGGATGTTGAATAAATGTTCCAATAGTTTTTTAATTAACAAATCCTTCTAGAAGCTTCTGGATCCTTGAAAGATCATGTACAAAGTCACGTAGGCATCAAAAGGGCCCCTGTTGCGTACGTGTTCATGGTGCCATTGTCATCCAGGATCAAGCTATATAATGAATCTTTCATGATTCTAATATGATTTTGATACGATTTAGATATGATTTTGATATGATTTTGATATGATATAGAAATGATATAGTAATTATACATTTCTTAGATGATTATTAGATATGGTGGGTAAAAATTTCCCACATGTCGCACATCCGTAGCAGGTCATTTGCATGTGCCTGCTCATTTAGGCCACTTCCTGGTATTCTCTCTGATATAACTGTATTAGCTAAGGTCTTCCATTTCAGGTGCCGTAGGTTGAAGTCCCCGAGCTGGATGATGTTTAGGGCTGGGTTTGTGAGGTTTTCCAAGCAGTGTTCTATTTTCATTAGTTGGTCTTTAAACTACTGAGGATTTGCCTCCGGTGACTTCCGTACAAGAACAGTCACAACATTTAGGATCTCTATTTTGATTATCAGCACTTCCACCATATCGTGTGTGATGTTCAGCAACTCAGTGCTGCTGTGAGTGTCTTTGATGTACCGGCTGACCTCACCCTGGGGGATTCGTACCTTGGAGAATCCAATCTGCCATATAGGCGCTCGCCCGCTCATGTGGTCAAAGCGACTACACGTTTCAAACCATTCAAGGACTGAAAACTTCAAAGGAAATAAGTCGACGAACAGAAGAATACTGTTGGAAGAGAACAGAGGAACGCAACATAACCAGAGGAAGAGAAACACACAACAGAGGAATTTTCAGGCGAATGTAGCCCAGGGTGTGTGGGGGTCTGTCAGCCCCAGGGTGTGTGGGTCCGTCAGCTCTGGGGTGTGTGTGTCCGTCAGCCCCAGGGTGTGTGTGTCCGTCAGCCCCAGGGTGTGTGTGTCCGTCAGTCCCAGGGTGTGTGGGGTCCGTCAGCCCCAGGGTGTGTGGGGTCCGTCAGCCCCAGGGTGTGTGGGGTCCGTCAGCCCCAGGGTGTGTGTGTGTCCGTCAGCCCCAGGGTGTGTGGGGTCCGTCAGCCCCAGGGTGTGTGGGGTCCGTCAGCCCCAGGGTGTGTGGGGTCCGTCAGCCCCAGGGTGTGTGGGGTCAGTCAGCCCCAGGGTGTGGGTTCTGTCAGCCCCAGGGTGTGTGGGGGTCCGTCAGCCCCAGGGTGTGTGGGGTCCGTCAGCCCCAGGGTGTGTGGGGTCCGTCAGCCCCAGGGTGTGGGTTCTGTCAGCCCCAGGGTGTGTGGGGGTCCGTCAGCCCCAGGGTGTGTGGGGTCCGTCAGCCCCAGGGTGTGTGGGGTCCGTCAGCCCCAGGGTGTGTGTGTGTCCGTCAGCCCCAGGGTGTGTGGGGTCCGTCAGCCCCAGGGTGTGTGGGGTCCGTCAGCCCCAGGGTGTGTGGGGTCAGTCAGCCCCAGGGTGTGGGTTCTGTCAGCCCCAGGGTGTGTGGGGGTCCGTCAGCCCCAGGGTGTGTGGGGTCCGTCAGCCCCAGGGTGTGTGGGGTCCGTCAGCCCCAGGGTGTGGGGTCCGTCAGCCCCAGGGTGTGTGGGGTCCGTCAGCCCCAGGGTGTGTGTGTCCGTCAGCTCCTGGCCGGACAGTTCTGGTCGTTCACAAAAACTCGCACAATATACCCAGTCGCAACCAGTGATCGTTTCACCGTTAAGCCGTAATTCCGTCGCACTGACGGCAATTAACGCCTATAACTTTCAATTGCACATGCACGAGAGAGTTATGAAAGTGTCGTGTGGGGTCCTGAAGCACCGGGGCCCCTAGGGGTGCTCAGGGCCCGCGTCGGCCAAGTGGGGCCCCCTGAACCAAGGATCGTCCTAACTGCAAGATGTGTCTACACTTGCACCTGTGCCTCCGTCAGTAAATGAAGACTCGTGGGACAATATGAGAGTCGGATGGTGTTCTGGAGCAAACAAATATAGTTCCAGGAGCACCTGACCCCGAGGTCACGACCACTTGACGCCCTCTTGTGACCTATCCAGGCAGACCCTCCACCTCTCTCTCCTGCTGCCACTACCCGGTGCTCCTCGTGTGTGTGTGTGTGAGTGTGTGTGTGTGTGTGTGTGTTCAGGAGGCAGCCAGGGACGAAGTTTAATCTTCTCTTCATGGATATTGATTCGTTAATATTTAACCTGTTATATGACTGCAGTACAGTCCAGTGTCAGGCGAGACCAGCAGCTGGAGCTGTGTCGCCACATGACTGGAACATCCCCCCCTCCCCCCCCCCCCCATTCACGCTGCTGTAATCCGTGTAACCCCCCCCCCCCCCTCCCACCACCACCATAATTTGTATAATTAACTGCACCAAAATCTGGCTCCCTGACAGTTTTCTCTTACATAATTAATGTCATGTCGAGCCTCGGTTCTCCATCATCACTTTCCCTTAACTTGCACCCAATATTTTTTTTTTTATATATAGTAATTAGGTGTAATATACTTTCTCTCCCCCCCCCCCCCCCCGGCCCTCCCCATAGTTGGGTGTATAGTGTAGTGTGGTGTCACCTAGAGTGCTGGCCTCATTGTACCTAGAGTGCTCTAGAGATATGCCCAGATATCCCCCTCCCTTTCATTCCGTTAGGGGTTTGGATGGTCATTATATAATTAAGGTTATTTAGCTTCCTTGTTTTATGCGTGTGTGAGTGGCTCGATCCCTGTTTAACACTTCATTATAACATTTCCCTGTTGATTACTGCTGCTGTTCCTCCACCTCCCTCCTCCTGGTCTAATGTGTCCCCCGGTGTGGAACAACCTGGTCTAATGTGTCCCCCGGTGTGGAACAACCTGGTCTAATGTGTCCCCCGGTGTGGAACAACCTGGTCTAATGTGTCCCCCGGTGTGGAACAACCTGGTCTAATGTGTCCCCCGGTGTGGAACAACCTGGTCTAATGTGTCCCCCGGTGTGGAACAACCTGGTCTAATGTGTCCCCCGGTGTGGAACAACCTGGTCTAATGTGTCCCCCGGTGTGGAACAACCTGGTCTAATGTGTCCCCCGGTGTGGAACAACCTGGTCTAATGTATCCCCCCGGTGTGGAACAACCTGGTCTAATGTGTCCCCCGGTGTGGAACAACCTGGTCTAATGTGTCCCCCGGTGTGGAACAACCTGGTCTAATGTGTCCCCCGGTGTGGAACAACCTGGTCTAATGTGTCCCCCGGTGTGGAACAACCTGGTCTAATGTGTCCCCCGGTGTGGAACAACCTGGTCTAATGTGTCCCCCGGTGTGGAACAACCTGGTCTAATGTGTCCCCCGGTGTGGAACAACCTGGTCTAATGTGTCCCCCGGTGTGGAACAACCTGGTCTAATGTGTCCCCCGGTGTGGAACAACCTGGTCTAATGTGTCCCCCCGGTGTGGAACAACCTGGTCTAATGTGTCCCCCGGTGTGGAACAATTTATATTCCCAAATTTGGCGTTTTCTCTTAATAATTCCTCGCTTTTAACATTCGTCCATGTTTCTCAGTTCAATAATTTCTTTTATTTTGCGCACAAGTTAACTTACACATTTAGACTGTTAACGCCCGTTGTTGTTTGTGTAGTGTAGCTTACGGTGTTGTGCTTGTGCTTGAGGGCCGTGTTTTTTTTTTTTTTTTTATTATTTGCTGAGCAGTTTTCCTGGTGTGTCGGCCCGAGGCCCGGCTTGTCTCCTCCCAACACTGCCGCGAAGGCATTGGGAAATAGGTGATACAATTTCTTGTCTGTAAAAAACTGTGTTTTGTATGTTTTGTATCGTCTTAATTCTTTCCATGAACAGATCATCCTCGTTTCGATCCAATGGTCTTGTGTATAATTCTTTGTAGTCATCGTCACCTCCTTCCCCCCCCCCCACTGTGGGGAGACAAGGAAGGTATACAAATCATACTGTGACAGTATCTCTGACTAGGGGCATAGGGCATAGGGTTTATTTCACCCTATGCCCCCCTGTTACCTAGCAGTAAAATAGGTACCTGGGTGTTAGTCAGCTGTCACTGGCTGCTTCCTGGGGGTAGAGGCCTGGTCGAGGACCGGGCAGCGGGGACACTAAAAAGCCTCGAAATCATCTCAAGATAACCTCAAGAAGATGACAGTATAGATACTGATATATCAAATCATACTGTGACAGTATAAGGGAACTTTCCATAACAAGACTATCCAATACCTCGGGTGACAGTACAGTATCTGTTGGATTTCTTTGACCTCTCGACACACACTCGCCCGATCATGTGGCCACGTCTCGCAAGTAATTAGTCTGGTGCACGAAGTAGGATTTAGGTGTGATCCGGGTCCCCCTGGCACGCTGCCTTACTGACAGACAACCTGGCTGTGTGTCGTAGTAGTCACTCTACCTCAACACTGTACCTCGCCTTAAGTGTGAGGAATAGCGTGACTGGACTGAAGATAGCATACTGGAGACTGGAACACACACTATTTTACAAAGAATCTCACAAAGGATATTTGGTGTATTTACGACACATTGAGGAAGCAGCAGGAGAGGATCTTACGATAAGGATCAGCTCGTAACTCGTTAATATATAGCGAGTGTGCGCTGATTTTGTAATCAATTATCCACCAGAATTATTGATGCTGCAGGCATGTACTTGTTATATATCTCCAGATAAATCTTCTCAAGGAGCTAGAAGCTGCTTTATGGGACCTTAACCCGAGCCTTGAAGGGTCTAAAGAGTGTATGAGGTAGTCTTCGCAGTCGTCTACCCGCGCTAGAACTTTCTTTATTTATGACATGTGTTTAGCCGGCCGGATGAAACATTGGATGAAGCTGCACTGTGCGCGCTCTGCACATCTCGACTATTATGCTCCTCTAAATCTCTGGATCCCATCGCCTCTCTCTACCTCTCGACAGCTGATTACATCAGTAACCGCGCATGCCACACACTGCCTCCAAATCCTACTTGCAGCCCACGCCAATGTATCCAAGAAGACTCAGATATGGTATATTAAAGCTGTATAATTATATCCACCATTAATAAGTTTCTCTTAAAGTAGTCACAAAGAAAGCAGATGAAAAGGGAAAAGATTCGTGAAAAGATCCTGATGTGATTGCAATAGTGGAAACCTAAATAAATTAAATGATCTGCTATATATCTAGGAGGCTATCAACAAGGAAAAAAAGAAATACAGAGAGGATACGTGACACTCCTAGTCTAACGAAAGTTGAAGCTTGAGGAACTTGCAGATGGTAGTACAAATATACACACAGGCTACATCACAGGGACTTGACACTAGAGTGAAAGATGTGGTGGTTGATGTGTACAATACCCCAGCAAATAACAGGAGACCCAGACAGCAATACGAAGGCAGCAACAAACCATGAACAGGTGAACTGCACAAAGCACCAAGAGCAGCTTATGGAATGACAGCAAAACTTACTAATGGAAGACCTATACATTGTGGAGAGAGAGAGAGAGAGAAAGAGAGAGAGAGAGAGAGAGAGAGAGAGAGAGAGAGAGAGAGAGAGAGAGAGAGAGAGAGAGAGAGAGATCGGTGAAGAAATGTGTGACGGCAAATTAGTGGAAGTTATGAAAATTAACTTTTTAACCTCAACATGTAAAGCGTAACACAAGAAAAAGGGAAGATGAAGACAAGTCTACTGAACGTGATCTTGACCAAGACTGAGGAGATGCTCGAGAACTCGGAGCCTGAACCCCCACCAAGGAGCCAGTCACATTTGTGTCCTGGTCTTTGACGATATGATTGAACAAAAAGCAATATCTGTGCTTGGGGACCATTCAAACGTCGCTCACAAGTGTACTCAGTGCGACCCGAGTGTGTTCAGAGAGTTGATGAAATTACTGTGCCACAAACCTGCCACGAGTGTCGCCGGGTGTTGGTTGGTCATAACACTTGCGCAGACAGGTTCCATGGCCAACACTTATAGACGATCGTTGGTGCAGTGGTCAGAGTACCAGTGCTGTTGATGAGAAGACCCCTGGCGGCCTGGGTTCGAATCCTCCGAGAGGTCACAGAGTTAGTGAGATATATATATTTACATACATATATAATATATATATGTGTGGTTTTTTTTTCTACCACAGACGTGGCCACACATTTACAATGCTAACCAGAATATATACATTTTCTTCTGCCCTCTATGGACAGGGTTAGAGATGTGTTAAACATATAGTTCAGGGATTTATTGAACAATCAACCACAGAAGATGATTCGGTGCTTTTAAAATGCTAAGCTAACCTACATACGTAAATACATAGATACACAGATTTACGTATGCCCGACATAAAGTGTTCGAAGTGTCATTAATGTGCATTTACAAAGGTGAAATGTAATCCTGATCAGCTTCCATATGTACTTTATACACATACATATACACACACACACATATATATGTACATATACATATATACACACACATGCATTCACATACATTTGTCTCTTTTACTCTGACAGGGTGAGATAGCTGACAGAGAAACTAGTGTGCAATTAAGCACTTAATCACTGAAGGTGATTAAGGTGCTTTTACAAGCTCAGGTTATATAGTCACATCACATACATACATTGTATAATTGATACATAACATGGTTAATCTTAGGTACAAGTCCAATATATCATCAAGTGTTCCAGTACTCAGATAGTAATTACACAGTTCAGCATACCTTAGCCCAGGAGGGCGAAAGTCAGTCAGTATGGGACATTCTACAATATAATGTTCAAGAGAGTGCATGTTTTCTCTTTCACAAAGTTGACACATTGTGTACTCGACATTTGGGTTTTGAGAAAGCTGCCAGATACGTCTATATCCCAGGCGTATTCTGGTCACTATAACATCACATTGCCGGGTTCTTGTTCTATTAGTTCCATATGTGAATGTCTCCTCACGATATCTATCATAATATTTAATGCTACAACTTTCAGGTCTTTGTGAATTTGTTAGGTCGGTGAGATTTTCATTAGATATTTGTTTAAGTATTCTCTTTGTCACTGCTAATGAAACACCCATATCAATTTCTACCACTGGTTTTCTACAAGCTGTCTTTGCAAGCATATCAACAGTGTCATGCCTTGAGATGCCAACATGTGATGGTATCCATAGGAATTTAACTTCAAATCTGTTTTCTTTAGCAGCTAAAACATTCATTCGAATATCACTGACTATTTTCTGGGTGTCACTACTATGTGCGTTCAATGCCAGGAGTGCACTCTGCGAGTCACAGTATATAAGTCCACTGCCTTTGTCTTTTAACAATTCAGTGGCAAGGTATATGCCTGAAAGTTCGGTTTGAGTTGTACTTGCCCAGTCATTGACGCGCTTCATTGCTGTATGTACGAGAGAAGATTGTTCAAATATGTTACATGCACATCCGGTACATCGTCCACCTTCTTCTACAGAGCCGTCGGTATAGCACTGATACACATCGTTACCCATACTCTGAGTACTTTCAGTGATGCTTTTCAGTGTTAACTGTTTTTATAATGTGGAGTGCACACTATCTTTCTTGGGCGCATTTACAAAATCAACTGATAGATCCCAGTTATCCCATGGAGTAATTGGTTGATTAATCATTAATTGAGTTTGGTACATATTTAATATTTTGATGGAGTTGGCTGCCTTGTAGAACCAAAATACATAATCAGATTTCGTTCTTCTTCTACAAACCTCAGGTGAGTGCAGCATATTAGAAAGTTTAGCTTGAAACTTCATGTGTTGCCGAGATCTACTCAATGCCTTCACACCGAAAACTGTGCTAATAGACAATGTGTGTGTGTGTATGTGGGGTGGGGATAGGTGCCACGGAGGGAGGCAGACTTTGGCAAGTTATGATAGTTGGTTATGCGCCATTGGTCGCCGTGGCAAGGAAGAGGTCAGTGTTGCCCAACACTTCGGTGAAAGCTCTCATGTCTTTCTTTACAGTCGTGTTGGACGCCTGGCCGGTAATGCACAGGTTGGCGTCGTGCTGGGAATGCTAAGCTGATGTTTCCCGCTTTGGAAAGTGAATTACTGATGAGTCTGAGGGAGTGGCGATGGTCTTATGGTGGCTATGGCTGTGAGGGTCCCCTGGGAGTGCCTCTATGGCTGTGAGGGTCCCCTGGGGGTGTCTCTATGGCTGTGAGGGTCTCCTGGGGGTGTCTCTATGGCTGTGAGGGTCTCCTGGGGGTGCCTCTATGGCTGTGAGGGTCTCCTGGGGGTGCCTCTATGGCTGTGAGGGTCCCCTGGAGGTGCCTCTATGGCTGTGAGGGTCCCCTGGAGGTGCCTCTATGGCTGTGAGGGTCTCCTGGGGGTGCCTCTATGGCTGTGAGGGTCCCCTGGGAGTGCCTCTATGGCTGTGAGGGTCCCCTGCGGGTGTCTCTATGGCTGTGAGGGCCCCCTGGAGGTGCCTCTATGGCTGTGAGGGTCCCCTGGGAGTGCCCCCTCGGCGGCTGGTCTCATCATGGACACTCACACATGCCCCATCTACTCACCCGGGGGCCTCTTGTCTCATACTCTCACCGTACTCTAGTGTTGACCAAACCACACACTAGAAATCGAAGAGACGACGTTTCGGTCCGTTCTGGTCCATTATCAAGTCGATTGTGGCGGGAATTGTCCAGGAAGGACCGAAACGTCGTCTCTTCACTTTCTAGTGTGTGGTTTGGTCAACATTTTTCAATCACGTTATTGTGACTATTCATCTGCAATAGTCTGTTCATTATCCTCGGTGATATATACGCGCCCGTGCCCCCAGTCAGCTCCATGGGCGTACCTCCGTGACTACCATAATACAAGCAAAAGTTTGTATCCCCCAAATTGTACGTATTGTAGTTAGCATGTGTTTTCCTGCTCCCAGAGCCGTGCCGCTCTGCCTTGTCCAGGGAGGTGTTGACGTGCCCGGTGGCCGCCAGTTGACGTGCCTGGTGGCCGCCAGTTGACGTGCCTGGTGGCCGCCAGTTGACGTGCCCGGTGGCCGCCAGTTGACGTGCCCGGTGGCCGCCAGTTGACGTGCCCGGTGGCCGCCAGTTGACGTGCCTGGTGGCCGCCAGTTGACGTGCCTGGTGGCCGCCAGTTGACGTGCCTGGTGGCCGCCAGTTGACGTGCCTGGTGGCCGCCAGTTGACGTGCCCGGTGGCCGCCAGTTGACGTGCCCGGTGGCCGCCAGTTGACGTGCCCGGTGGCCGCCAGTTGACGTGCCCGGTGGCCGCCAGTTGACGTGCCCGGTGGCCGCCAGTTGACGTGCCCGGTGGCCGCCAGTTGACGTGCCCGGTGGCCGCCAGTTGACGTGCCCGGTGGCCGCCAGTTGACGTGCCCGGTGGCCGCCAGTTGACGTGCCCGGTGGCCGCCAGTTGACGTGCCCGGTGGCCGCCAGTTGACGTGCCCGGTGGCCGCCAGTTGACGTGCCCGGTGGCCGCCAGTTGACGTGCCCGGTGGCCGCCAGTTGACGTGCCCGGTGGCCGCCAGTTGACGTGCCCGGTGGCCGCCAGTTGACGTGCCCGGTGGCCGCCAGTTGACGTGCCCGGTGGCCGCCAGTTGACGTGCCCGGTGGCCGCCAGTTGACGTGCCCGGTGGCCGCCAGATGACGTGCCCGGTGGCCGCCAGTTGACGTGCCCGGTGGCCGCCAGTTGACGTGCCCGGTGGCCGCCAGTTGACGTGCCCGGTGGCCGCCAGTTGACGTGCCTGGTGGCCGCCAGTTGACGTGCCTGGTGGCCGCCAGTTGACGTGCCTGGTGGCCGCCAGTTGACGTGCCTGGTGGCCGCCAGTTGACGTGCCTGGTGGCCGCCAGTTGACGTGCCTGGTGGCCGCCAGTTGACGTGCCTGGTGGCCGCCAGTTGACGTGCCTGGTGGCCGCCAGTTGACGTGCCTGGTGGCCGCCAGTTGACGTGCCTGGTGGCCGCCAGTTGACGTGCCAGGTGGCCGCCAGTTGACGTGCCCGGTGGCCGCCAGTTGACGTGCCCGGTGGCCGCCAGTTGACGTGCCCGGTGGCCGCCAGTTGACGTGCCCGGTGGCCGCCAGTTGACGTGCCCGGTGGCCGCCAGTTGACGTGCCCGGTGGCCGCCAGTTGACGTGCCCGGTGGCCGCCAGTTGACGTGCCCGGTGGCCGCCAGTTGACGTGCCCGGTGGCCGCCAGTTGACGTGCCCGGTGGCCGCCAGTTGACGTGCCCGGTGGCCGCCAGTTGACGTGCCCGGTGGCCGCCAGTTGACGTGCCCGGTGGCCGCCAGTTGACGTGCCCGGTGGCCGCCAGTTGACGTGCCCGGTGGCCGCCAGTTGACGTGCCCGGTGGCCGCCAGTTGACGTGCCCGGTGGCCGCCAGTTGACGTGCCCGGTGGCCGCCAGTTGACGTGCCTGGTGGCCGCCAGATGACGTGCCTGGTGGCCGCCAGTTGACGTGCCTGGTGGCCGCCAGATGACGTGCCTGGTGGCCGCCAGTTGACGTGCCTGGTGGCCGCCAGTTGACGTGCCCGGTGGCCGCCAGTTGACGTGCCCGGTGGCCGCCAGTTGACGTGCCCGGTGGCCGCCAGTTGACGTGCCCGGTGGCCGCCAGTTGACGTGCCCGGTGGCCGCCAGTTGACGTGCCCGGTGGCCGCCAGTTGACGTGCCCGGTGGCCGCCAGTTGACGTGCCCGGTGGCCGCCAGTTGACGTGCCCGGTGGCCGCCAGTTGACGTGCCCGGTGGCCGCCAGTTGACGTGCCCGGTGGCCGCCAGTTGACGTGCCCGGTGGCCGCCAGTTTATGTGCCTGGTGGCCGCCAGTTGACGTGCCTGGTGGCCGCCAGTTGACGTGCCTGGTGGCCGCCAGTCACGGCGTGACATCAGCCGGGCAGCCATTGTTCTCCCCCGACGTCTGGTTCTCGTCAACTGTTGTGGCCAGCGGGAGGCTGGCTGACAGAGGATACGCTGTGACTGGGGTTGACTGGCTTAGCAGTGTTTGCTAATACAAGGGGGTAAGTGCCTGGAATATTAGGGGAGGGCTGGATGGTCCATCATAAAAGACACTAACATACAAGGGGCTGCGGGCCGGACGCACCCCCTCCGCCAGCTTTACCACTGGCCTGTAAATGATCTTGGTTCGACCCTCTCGACCCTTCTACCAGTCACGCCATTGACGCGACTCTTGTAAATCCTTATGTAGAATGTTTCGACCTGGTCCCTCTGCACTGTGCGCGCGCCCTCGGTGTTACCGGGTCGCTGCCCGGGCAACACTCCGCGTGTGGTGGGTCGTGAACTAACATTTGCATCATCTCAGCGGCTCTACAAAGTGACTGAAAGCAGACATACAGCCATTATGAGCCATGTGGCAGCCTGAGGCTGGCTGGCACGTGGCTTGTAAGTGCGCACTACGGCTGACTGGCATGTGGCTCCGGAAAGTTTGTGAGTAGCACTATGATTGCGGAAGGCTTATGGATTCGCATTATATTTGCAGAAGGCTTGTGGATGCCCAGCATACATGCAGAAGGCTTGTAGATGCCCAGTATACGTGCAGGAGGCTTGTGGATGCCCAGTATACGTGCAGGAGGCTTGTGGATGCCCAGTATACGTGCAGGAAGCTTGTGGATGCCCAGTATACGTGCAGGAGGCTTGTGGATGCCCAGAATACGTGCAGGAGGCTTGTGGATGCCCAGTATACGTGCAGGAGGCTTGTGGATGCCCAGTATACGTGCAAGAGGCTTGTGGATGCCCAGTATACGTGCAAGAGGCTTGTGGATGCCCAGTATACGTGCAGGAGGCTTGTGGATGCCCAGTATACGTGCAAGAGGCTTGTGGATGCCCAGTATACGTGCAGGGGGCTTGTTGAGGCCCAGTATACGTGCAGGAGGCTTGTGGATGCCCAGTATACGTGCAGGAGGCTTGTTGAGGCCTAGTATACGTGCAGGAGGCTTGTGGATGCCCAGTATACGTGCAGGAGGCTTGTAGAGGCCCAGTATACGTGCAGGAGGCTTGTGGATGCCCAGTATACGTGCAGGAGGCTTGTAGAGGCCCAGTATACGTGCAGGAGGCTTGTGGATGCTGTGGGAACCGACCTGTGAGATTTATATTTATTTAATTTATATGAATTTATATTTACGTTAATTTATATACTTCGATAGCAATTTGTATAATGATAAGTGGACTGTATTTCTGCAATAATCTCATAATCTCACAAATCGATCCTCTACACATTAGGGGGGGTTTATTAAATTAATATATATGCAGCCAATCAAACTACAGTAATAGCTACATACATTGATGAGGTTCCTTCTCTTATAGTACAGCAGGTTAGTCCACCAGGTATAACTAGAGTGTAGACACCAAATTATCCTCTTTGAGGTAGCTTCTATCACCCAGTAACTGGTGCACATAATCTTGCATCCTCGTCTTGACCTGTCAAAAGTGCGCTAGCTGTGAAGCCAGAATCCTATATATGACAAGCTATATCAGAGAAAACACTATACAGTACATGGAACATTAAAGACCTGGCTTAATTACCTTTAGTATGAGGCGATTTCGCGTTCTAACCGGCTAACCCTATATCCTGACATTAATGGCCATAAATGAATGATAAACGGGTTTCGGATAGACACTTAACTTGTATTTGTAGACAGCGTGTTGACAATGGTACACCTTTGGGTTCCATAACACTACGTCCAAGTAAATTTAACAGGAGCCGAATTTGCTCCCGTGTTAGCCTCTGGTCTCATATAACAATGATGGCTGCCCTCCCTCCTCCACTGACGCCTGGCTTACATTGTCCAGATTTCAGAAAGTGATAGAAGGGTCACATTTACTCTACTTTAATATTGATAATTAAGTTAATTTATATAAGATGTTTTTATGATGGTAAAGTCCAAAGACTAATGTATTTAAGAATAATTCCCACCATAATAGCTGGTGAATTATAATAGTATGTGGTGATGATATCCCGTTTTCTATAGACGGTAATTCCACTACAAGTTACGTTTTCTATGGGTAACTTGTTTATACAATACAGCTATTATCTGTATGATTATTAAATGGTGTCGGATTTTCCGACAGATGCCCAGTATACGTGCAGGAGGCTTGTTGAGGCCCAGTATACGTGCAGGAGGCTTGTGGATGCCCAGTATACGTGCAGGGGGCTTGTAGAGGCCCAGTATACGTGCAGGAGGCTTGTAGAGGCCCAGTATACGTGCAGGAGGCTTGTTGAGGCCCAGTATACGTGCAGGAGGCTTGTGGATGCCCAGTATACGTGCAGGGGGCTTGTAGAGGCCCAGTATACGTTCAGGAGGCTTGTGGATGCCCAGTATACGTGCAGGAGGCTTGTTGAGGCCCAGTATACGTGCAGGAGGCTTGTGGATGCCCATTATACGTGCAGGAGGCTTGTTGAGGCCCAGTATACGTGCAGGAGACTTGTGGATGCCCAGTATACGTGCAGGAGGCTTGTAGAGGCCCAGTATACGTGCAGGAGGCTTGTGGATGCCCAGTATACGTGCAGGAGGCTTGTGGAGGCCCAGTATACGTGCAGGAGGCTTGTGGATGCCCAGTATACGTGCAGGGGGCTTGTTGAGGCCCAGTGTACGTGCAGGAGGCTTGTGGATGCCCAGTATACGTGCAGGAGGCTTGTGGAGGCCCTAGTACTGAAGAGGATTTCCACAGCCTCATAATGTGGCATGTTGAAATCAGTGAGTCCATCCTTGAGTGCAACCAGCCGGCAAGAGTGCATAATGTACTGGAACCTATAATAATGGGGGTAGATCAAGCGTGGCTGGTGTCTTTGGGAAGCGTGACCCGCTACGAGAGTGAATATCACATAATAGCCACGGACATAGGAGAAGCACAACAGGTAGAGCCAAGGCGCGAAAGGCAGCAGTACTGGGAAGCTAGAAGCTGTGGGTTTCACACCTCAGGCGGAGGACACCTCTTTACGGTCCACAGAAAGTCGTGGCAGCGAAGTCATGACCTACATCACCAGGGTAAATACAGGCCTCTCGTCAGCCTTGAGCGTGGAAGCCTGTCAAAATGTCTACCCCTGACTGGCTTAAAGCGAGACAAAGGTATTGCCCTGGCCGCAGCCAGGAGTATGATTGACATCAGTCTATAATGATCTCAAGGCAATTGGCAATTGTTGTCTATTAGGCTAAAAAGATAATTCATCATTCCAGTAAGCTCAAACGTCAAGTTATACAAGATGGTATTTATTACTATTCATTTCGTGGACGCCCGGAGTCACGACCGTGACATTCTAAACATAACTGAATTATCAAGTAACTTAATTAAGGAGGAGTACCAAGCTACAAGCAGGTGGCTTGAGGGCGTCTGAGCCCTACAGTGTGGCCGCACGGTCATGGTTCCTCTCTCATCACTAGCAGTAGAGGCCTAGAAGAGATCGAGTCAACATCGCCCCGTGGTGAAGAGATCGAGTCAACATCGCCCCGTGGTGAAGAGATCCAGTCAACATCGCCCCGTGGTGAAGAGATCCAGTCAACATCGCCCCGTGGTGAAGAGATCCAGTCAACATCGCCCCGTGGTGAAGAGATCCAGTCAACATGGCCCCGTGGTGAAGAGATCCAGTCAACATGGCCCCGTAGTGAAGAGATCCAGTCAACATCGCCCCGTAGTGAAGAGATCGAGTCAACATCGCCCCGTAGTGAAGAGATCCAGTCAACATCGCCCCGTGGTGAAGAGATCGAGTCAACATCGCCCCGTGGTGAAGAGATCCAGTCAACATCGCCCCGTGGTGAAGAGATCCAGTCAACATCGCCCCGTGGTGAAGAGATCCAGTCAACATCGCCCCGTGGTGAAGAGATCCAGTCAACATGGCCCCGTGGTGAAGAGATCCAGTCAACATGGCCCCGTGGTGAAGAGATCCAGTCAACATGGCCCCGTAGTGAAGAGATCCAGTCAACATCGCCCCGTAGTGAAGAGATCCAGTCAACATCGCCCCGTAGTGAAGAGATCCAGTCAACATCGCCCCGTAGTGAAGAGATCCAGTCAACATCGCCCCGTAGTGAAGAGATCCAGTCAACATCGCCCCGTAGTGAAGAGATCCAGTCAACATCGCCCCGTAGTGAAGAGATCCCACGGGTCTTGTCCGCGTCTTCACCTTGATAGTCGTTGTCAAGGGAACGAAACGTGGAAGTTGCTGCAGGATCACCAAGACCACGTGTTACCCGCCAACGACTCGCTGTTACCGACCACGTGTTACCCGCCAACGACTCGCTGTTACCGACCACGTGTTACCCGCCAACGACTCGCTGTTACCAACCACGTGTTACCCGCCAACGACTCGCTGTTACCGACCACGTGTTACCCGCCAACGACTCGCTGTTACCAACCACGTGTTACCCGCCAACGACTCGCTGTTACCGACCACGTGTTACCCGCCAACGACTCGCTGTTACCAACCACATGTTACCCGCCAACGACTCGCTGTTACCAACCACGTGTTACCCGCCAACGACTCGCTGTTACCGACCACGTGTTACCCGCCAACGACTCGTTGTTACCAACCACGTGTTACCCGCCAACGACTCGCTGTTACCAACCACGTGTTACCCGCCAACGACTCGCTGTTACCGACCACGTGTTACCCGCCAACGACTCGTTGTTACCAACCACGTGTTACCCGCCAACGACTCGTTGTTACCAACCACGTGTTACCCGCCAACGACTCGCTGTTACCAACCACGTGTTACCCGCCAACGACTCGCTGTTACCAACCACGTGTTACCCGCCAACGACTCGTTGTTACCGACCACGTGTTACCCGCCAACGACTCGTTGTTACCAACCACGTGTTACCCGCCAACGACTCGTTACCAACCACGTGTTACCCGCCAACGACTCGTTACCAACCACGTGTTACCCGCCAACGACTTGCTGTTACCAACCACGTGTTACCCGCCAACGACTCGCTGTTACCAACCACGTGTTACCCGCCAACGACTCGCTGTTACCAACCACGTGTTACCCGCCAACGACTCGTTGTTATCAACCACGTGTTACCCGCCAACGACTCGTTGTTACCAACCACGTGTTACCCGCCAACGACTCGCTGTTACCAACCACGTGTTATCCGCCAACGACTTGCTGTTACCAACCACGTGTTACCCGCCAACGACTTGCTGTTACCAACCACGTGTTACCCGCCAACGACTCGCTGTTACCAACCACGTGTTACCCGCCAACGACTCGTTGTTATCAACCACGTGTTACCCGCCAACGACTCGTTGTTACCAACCACGTGTTACCCGCCAACGACTCGCTGTTACCAACCACGTGTTACCCGCCAACGACTCGCTGTTACCAACCACGTGTTACCCGCCAACGACTTGCTGTTACCAACCACGTGTTACACGCCAACGACTCGCTGTTACCGACCACGTGTTACCCGCCAACGACTCGCTGTTACCAACCACGTGTTACCCGCCAACGACTCGTTGTTACCAACCACGTGTTCATCACTCGTCTAGCGCGCGTCATCAAGGGAGAGCAGTGTTCAGCCACGTGGTGTCCCAAGAAAGACTACCACCACGTGCGACTGTGCCACAGAGACCTCCACGATCGAGTACCCGAGTACCTGAGTGAGTGTGAACGAGGGCCGGCCACTCTCAGTACACGAGTCTGTTTTACTGAGAAATTATCTTACCGCTCGTACGTTAATGTGAACCGAAAATATTTTGTTTTTCTCCTGGCCGGTGGTGCCAGCGCCTGGACAGGTGACCGCAGAGATCAGAGATAGACCAATCACAAGTTAACACGTAAGTTAGTCGTAGTAGCAGTTCGCAGTTATAAAGTGGTTATTACCCGAGTGATTAACAAACGTACTACACATTTAGCTAATTACTGATAATTGGGCGTGACTATTACTTGTCCCTTTGACGAGGTGTTGAGCGTGTGCTGTGATTGGTCGAGCGTCAGTAAGCTCCATCGCCCGGCTCCAGTACCGGCAGTGATTACACCACCAGGCCAGTTAATGATTGCTTGTCAGCGAGTGTTAAGTGAGGTTGTTGGTCCTGCCGCTAATGGGGGCCCTTTATCGGTTAGTTAGACGTCCCGTATATATGTCTCTCTAGTGCCATTTAGCTTTAAACGGCACCAATCGTGAGTAAATTCCATCACCGCAGATTATTCACTAAACCATGTCAATGTTTCCTTGCGTTTTTCGCGACGCCATTCTTAAAGGTAATAGCCACTTGCAAAGTGTTATCAAAACAATATGATCGCTCATCAAGCTTTAATCATTATACTCGTCACGTTATAAATTTGATGAGAACCCTAAGAGGATCAATAATACCTTCAGGGATGGGGGGTCACCGTTCGACTCCCGCCACCAAAGACATTATCGCTACTCTGTGGGTGGTCCTCCCTGAGAGGACGACCACCCACAGAGAAGTGCAACTTGAGAAGTGTAGACAGTGCAGCCAACCCTCCGGTAGTTGTTTGATTAGCTTAAACAAGACGTCAGTCATAATTGATTTGATGACTTAGTTTGCAATGGAAGTCAAGAAAAAGTAAGAGTTAGAACACAATATAGGTGGAGGTGGCTTGTGGTTGTCCAGTATAGGTGGAGGTGGCTTGTGGTTGTCCAGTATAGGTGGAGGTGGCTTGTGGATGTCCAGTATAGGTGGAGGTGGCTTGTGGATGTCCAGTATAGGTGCTGGTGGCTTCTGGTTGTCCAGTATAGGTGCTGGTGGCTTGTGGTTGTCCAGTATAGGTGCTGGTGGCTTGTGGATGTCCAGTATAGGTGCTGGTGGCTTGTGGTTGTCCAGTATAGGTGGAGGTGGCTTGTGGATGTCCAGTATAGGTGCTGGTGGCTTGTGGTTGTCCAGTATAGGTGCTGGTGGCTTGTGGATGTCCAGTATAGGTGCTGGTGGCTTGTGGTTGTCCAGTATAGGTGGAGGTGGCTTGTGGTTGTCCAGTATAGGTGGAGGTGGCTTGTGGATGTCCAGTATAGGTGGAGGTGGCTTGTGGATGTCCAGTATAGGTGGAGGTGGCTTGTGGATGTCCAGTATAGGTGCTGGTGGCTTGTGGTTGTCCAGTATAGGTGGAGGTGGCTTGTGGTTGTCCAGTATAGGTGGAGGTGGCTTGTGGATGTCCAGTATAGGTGGAGGTGGCTTGTGGATGTCCAGTATAGGTGGAGGTGGCTTGTGGATGTCCAGTATAGGTGCTGGTGGCTTGTGGTTGTCCAGTATAGGTGCTGGTGGCTTGTGGTTGTCCAGTATAGGTGCTGGTGGCTTGTGGTTGTCCAGTATAGGTGGAGGTGGCTTGTAGATGTCCAGTATAGGTGGAGGTGGCTTGTGGATGTCCAGTATAGGTGGAGGTGGCTTGTGTATGTCCAGTATAGGTGGAGGTGGCTTGTGGATGTCCAGTATAGGTGCTGGTGGCTTGTGGTTGTCCAGTATAGGTGCTGGTGGCTTGTGGTTGTCCAGTATAGGTGCTGGTGGCTTGTGGTTGTCCAGTATAGGTGGAGGTGGCTTGTGGATGTCCAGTATAGGTGGAGGTGGCTTGTGGATGTCCAGTATAGGTGCTGGTGGCTTGTGGTTGTCCAGTATAGGTGCTGGTGGCTTGTGGTTGTCCAGTATAGGTGCTGGTGGCTTGTGGATGTCCAGTATAGGTGCTGGTGGCTTGTGGTTGTCCAGTATAGGTGCTGGTGGCTTGTGGTTGTCCAGTATAGGTGCTGGTGGCTTGTGGATGTCCAGTATAGGTGGAGGTGGCTTGTGGATGTCCAGTATAGGTGGAGGTGGCTTGTGGATGTCCAGTATAGGTGCTGGTGGCTTGTGGTTGTCCAGTATAGGTGCTGGTGGCTTGTGGTTCTCCAGTATAGGTGCTGGTGGCTTGTGGTTGTCCAGTATAGGTGGAGGTGGCTTGTGGATGTCCAGTATAGGTGTAGGTGGCTTGTGGTTGTCCAGTATAGGTGGAGGTGGCTTGTGGTTGTCCAGTATAAGTGGAGGTGGTTTGTGGTTGTCCAGTATAGGTGCTGGTGGCTTGTGGTTGTCCAGTATAGGTGGAGGTGGCTTGTGGATGTCCAGTATAGGTGCTGGTGGCTTGTGGATGTCCAGTATAGGTGGAGGTGGCTTGTGGTTGTCCAGTATAAGTGGAGGTGGCTTGTGGTTGTCCAGTATAGGTGCTGGTGGCTTGTGGTTGTCCAGTATAGGTGCTGGTGGCTTGTGGTTGTCCAGTATAGGTGGAGGTGGCTTGTGGTTGTCCAGTATAGGTGGAGGTGGCTTGTGGTTGTCCAGTATAGGTGGAGGTGGCTTGTGGATGTCCAGTATAGGTGGAGGTGGCTTGTGGTTGTCCAGTATAGGTGGAGGTGGCTTGTGGATGTCCAGTATAGGTGGAGGTGGCTTGTGGTTGTCCAGTATAGGTGCTGGTGGCTTGTGGTTGTCCAGTATAGGTGGAGGTGGCTTGTGGATGTCCAGTATAGGTGCTGGTGGCTTGTGGTTGTCCAGTATAGGTGCTGGTGGCTTGTGGTTGTCCAGTATAGGTGCTGGTGGCTTGTGGTTGTCCAGTATAGGTGGAGGTGGCTTGTGGATGTCCAGTATAGGTGTAGGTGGCTTGTGGTTGTCCAGTATAGGTGGAGGTGGCTTGTGGTTGTCCAGTATAAGTGGAGGTGGCTTGTGGTTGTCCAGTATAGGTGCTGGTGGCTTGTGGTTGTCCAGTATAGGTGGAGGTGGCTTGTGGATGTCCAGTATAGGTGCTGGTGGCTTGTGGATGTCCAGTATAGGTGGAGGTGGCTTGTGGTTGTCCAGTATAAGTGGAGGTGGCTTGTGGTTGTCCAGTATAGGTGCTGGTGGCTTGTGGTTGTCCAGTATAGGTGCTGGTGGCTTGTGGTTGTCCAGTATAGGTGGAGGTGGCTTGTGGTTGTCCAGTATAGGTGGAGGTGGCTTGTGGCTGTCCAGTATAGGTGGAGGTGGCTTGTGGATGTCCAGTATAGGTGGAGGTGGCTTGTGGTTGTCCAGTATAGGTGGAGGTGGCTTGTGGATGTCCAGTATAGGTGGAGGTGGCTTGTGGTTGTCCAGTATAGGTGCTGGTGGCTTGTGGTTGTCCAGTATAGGTGCTGGTGGCTTGTGGTTGTCCAGTATAGGTGGAGGTGGCTTGTGGTTGTCCAGTATAGGTGGAGGTGGCTTGTGGTTGTCCAGTATAGGTGGAGGTGGCTTGTGGATGTCCAGTATAGGTGGAGGTGGCTTGTGGTTGTCCAGTATAGGTGGAGGTGGCTTGTGGATGTCCAGTATAGGTGGAGGTGGCTTGTGGTTGTCCAGTATAGGTGCTGGTGGCTTGTGGTTGTCCAGTATAGGTGCTGGTGGCTTGTGGTTGTCCAGTATAGGTGCTGGTGGCTTGTGGTTGTCCAGTATAGGTGCTGGTGGCTTGTGGTTGTCCAGTATAGGTGGAGGTGGCTTGTGGTTGTCCAGTATAGGTGGAGGTGGCTTGTGGTTGTCCAGTATAGGTGGAGGTGGCTTGTGGATGTCCAGTATAGGTGGAGGTGGCTTGTGGTTGTCCAGTATAGGTGGAGGTGGCTTGTGGATGTCCAGTATAAGTGCTGGTGGCTTGTGGTTGTCCAGTATAAGTGCTGGTGGCTTGTGGTTGTCCAGTATAGGTGCTGGTGGCTTGTGGTTGTCCAGTATAAGTGCTGGTGGCTTGCGGTTGTCCAGTATAAGTGCTGGTGGCTTGTGGTTGTCCAGTATAGGTGCTGGTGGCTTGTGGTTGTCCAGTATAGGTGCTGGTGGCTTGTGGTTGTCCAGTATAGGTGCTGGTGGCTTGTGGTTGTCCAGTATAGGTGCTGGTGGCTTGTGGTTGTCCAGTATAGGTGCTGGTGGCTTGTGGTTGTCCAGTATAGGTGGAGGTGGCTTGTGGATGTCCAGTATAGGTGGAGGTGGCTTGTGGATGTCCAGTATAGGTGCTGGTGGCTTGTGGATGTCCAGTATAGGTGGAGGTGGCTTGTGGATGTCCAGTATAGGTGCTGGTGGCTTGTGGATGTCCAGTATAGGTGGAGGTGGCTTGTGGATGTCCAGTATAGGTGGAGGTGGCTTGTGGATGTCCAGTATAGGTGCTGGTGGCTTGTGGATGTCCAGTATAGGTGCTGGTGGCTTGTGGTTGTCCAGTATAGGTGCTGGTGGCTTGTGGTTGTCCAGTATAGGTGGAGGTGGCTTGTGGATGTCCAGTATAGGTGGAGGTGGCTTGTGGATGTCCAGTATAGGTGCTGGTGGCTTGTGGATGTCCAGTATAGGTGGAGGTGGCTTGTGGATGTCCAGTATAGGTGGAGGTGGCTTGTGGATGTCCAGTATAGGTGCTGGTGGCTTGTGGATGTCCAGTATAGGTGCTGGTGGCTTGTGGATGTCCAGTATAGGTGCTGGTGGCTTGTGGTTGTCCAGTATAGGTGCTGGTGGCTTGTGGTTGTCCAGTATAGGTGCTGGTGGCTTGTGGTTGTCCAGTATAGGTGCTGGTGGCTTATGGTTGTCCAGTATAGGTGCTGGTGGCTTGTGGTTGTCCAGTATAGGTGGAGGTGGCTTGTGGTTGTCCAGTATAGGTGGAGGTGGCTTGTGGTTGTCCAGTATAGGTGGAGGTGGCTTGTGGATGTCCAGTATAGGTGGAGGTGGCTTGTGGTTGTCCAGTATAGGTGGAGGTGGCTTGTGGATGTCCAGTATAAGTGCTGGTGGCTTGTGGTTGTCCAGTATAAGTGCTGGTGGCTTGTGGTTGTCCAGTATAGGTGCTGGTGGCTTGTGGTTGTCCAGTATAGGTGCTGGTGGCTTGTGGTTGTCCAGTATAAGTGCTGGTGGCTTGTGGTTGTCCAGTATAAGTGCTGGTGGCTTGTGGTTGTCCAGTATAGGTGCTGGTGGCTTGTGGTTGTCCAGTATAGGTGCTGGTGGCTTGTGGTTGTCCAGTATAGGTGCTGGTGGCTTGTGGTTGTCCAGTATAGGTGCTGGTGGCTTGTGGTTGTCCAGTATAGGTGCTGGTGGCTTGTGGTTGTCCAGTATAGGTGGAGGTGGCTTGTGGATGTCCAGTATAGGTGGAGGTGGCTTGTGGATGTCCAGTATAGGTGCTGGTGGCTTGTGGATGTCCAGTATAGGTGGAGGTGGCTTGTGGATGTCCAGTATAGGTGCTGGTGGCTTGTGGATGTCCAGTATAGGTGGAGGTGGCTTGTGGATGTCCAGTATAGGTGGAGGTGGCTTGTGGATGTCCAGTATAGGTGCTGGTGGCTTGTGGATGTCCAGTATAGGTGCTGGTGGCTTGTGGATGTCCAGTATAGGTGCTGGTGGCTTGTGGTTGTCCAGTATAGGTGCTGGTGGCTTGTGGTTGTCCAGTATAGGTGGAGGTGGCTTGTGGATGTCCAGTATAGGTGGAGGTGGCTTGTGGATGTCCAGTATAGGTGCTGGTGGCTTGTGGATGTCCAGTATAGGTGGAGGTGGCTTGTGGATGTCCAGTATAGGTGGAGGTGGCTTGTGGATGTCCAGTATAGGTGCTGGTGGCTTGTGGATGTCCAGTATAGGTGCTGGTGGCTTGTGGATGTCCAGTATAGGTGCTGGTGGCTTGTGGTTGTCCAGTATAGGTGCTGGTGGCTTGTGGTTGTCCAGTATAGGTGCTGGTGGCTTGTGGTTGTCCAGTATAGGTGGAGGTGGCTTGTGGTTGTCCAGTATAGGTGGAGGTGGCTTGTGGTTGTCCAGTATAGGTGGAGGTGGCTTGTGGTTGTCCAGTATAGGTGGAGGTGGCTTGTGGTTGTCCAGTATAGGTGGAGGTGGCTTGTGGTTGTCCAGTATAGGTGGAGGTGGCTTGTGGTTGTCCAGTATAGGTGGAGGTGGCTTGTGGTTGTCCAGTATAGGTGGAGGTGGCTTGTGGTTGTCCAGTATAGGTGGAGGTGGCTTGTGGTTGTCCAGTATAGGTGGAGGTGGCTTGTGGTTGTCCAGTATAGGTGGAGGTGGCTTGTGGTTGTCCAGTATAGGTGGAGGTGGCTTGTGGTTGTCCAGTATAGGTGGAGGTGGCTTGTGGTTGTCCAGTATAGGTGGAGGTGGCTTGTGGTTGTCCAGTATAGGTGGAGGTGGCTTGTGGTTGTCCAGTATAGGTGCTGGTGGCTTGTGGTTGTCCAGTATAGGTGCTGGTGGCTTGTGGATGTCCAATATAGGTACTAAAGGCATGAGGGTGCTCAGTAAGGGTTTACGTGTGGAGGTTGCACACAGTTGCTGCAGGAGAGTTTAGCTATACCAGGGTAACATTTGCAGATATACGAGCCTGTCGTTGCTAGGATTGGTTGAGGGGGGGAGGGGTTAACTGATGGTCGATTCTCAGCTCAGCTTGCTGGTAACGAGCAAATTATTGGCACTGTTAACGTAACGATCACTTGGCAACTTCATGGTGCTTGATAGCGAGCGTGGTGTGGAGGTCACACAATTATGCACCGCTGTTTTGTTGGGTGAAAGTTGCTGAATTTAGTCTAGGAAGGAGTGATAAAAATTGTACGTCTGTCTCTGTCTCCCTCCCTCCCTCCGGTCCAGAGTGTAAAATACAAATATTTTGTAATGTCCCGGTAGTTCCAGTACTTTATTGACTCTTTTACCAGCAGTAGAGAGTTTGTGTGTACTCTTCTGAAGGGAATTTTGAGCACAGTAGACTTGCAGACCAAGACGGGGGCCAGTGGAGTGTGGCGTCACTCTGCCTGTCCTTACATTTAATGCAGTGCAGATATGACGCTGGGGAGGGGGGGGGAGGGGGGGGGCTACAGTTTAAACGTTTAGCTGAAGTTTTTGTTTATTTTTACATGCGTGCATGCGTATAAATACAATAACACAAGAACAAAACAAACAGAACACAAATTACAAAATCACAAAGTACAAAATCACACAAAATACTGGCCTGAAGTACTGGCCTGAAGTACTGGCCTGAAGTACTGGCCTGAAGTACTGGCCTGAAGTACTGGCCTGAAGTACTGGCCTGAAGTACTGGCCTGAAGGGCCGACAACAGAAACCAAACATAATGCAAGATAGTACAAAAAGAACAGTGCATTACAGGTCTTTCAGTTTTAAGTGTACAGGCAAGCATGCGCACAAGTACAATACAACGAGAACAAACAGATCACAAAAGCACAAATTACAAAGTCACAAAAGTACAAAATATCAAATATTCAAAACACCGGCCTGAAGGGCCGAAAACAAAAACAACAATAAGCACATGAGTACAAGTACAAAGTACCCAAACCCGTACCCAACAACCCGACCATTGAAACAACACAAAACAAGTCTACTGGCCCCAGAAACCACACGGAGAGGCACAAATACAAAACTACAATAAAAGTAAATAAAACACAAAAATGAACACAGAAACAAAAGGAAAATCACAACGGCAATACATGACAATGAGAACATAAACAAGCAGGGCCACACAAGCAGCCCGTAGGGCAGCGACTACCACACAACACGCACAGATCACGCAAGAACCGGGAAAACAAACCCGGCCCACCCACACTCCAACACACGCACGCACGCAACCGCACCCCACATCCACGCACACAAACGGATACAACACCACAACACATAGCACACACACACACACACACACACAAATCACTTAAGAGGAAACACCTTAATGCGAGGCGAATATTTCTCAGGAAACTCACGCAGAGGATATTTCTGCTTATAGGCCTCCCATATTAAATACTCCATGTCGGTAGGACAACGATCGCCTCACCTCAGGGGGGCATAAACTCAGGAATCACCAGATCAGGCGGAAGTGGCAGCTCCTGGAGCTGGGCGGCAGTAGTCGCATAACGAGGGAAGGTAGATCGAACCACCCCTTCCCTGGAAGCAGAAGACACGGAAGAAGTGGATGGACGCCATCGAGACGGCCCCGCCGCCGGATGCACAGGAGAAGACGACGAAGGCCGCAGAGCCGGCAACACCACACCCGACACCGCAGGAGATGCAGAAGAGACGGCCAGAGACTGGAGAAGCGGCAAAACCGCCGCCGATGAAACGGGACGAAGCTGGGGGCACGGAACCCCCAGAGCGAGCAGTCTTTTTTTTAACACCACCACCAGGAGGAACCACCCCTTCCCCCCTCCCCACGCAGAACCGGAACCATCCGACGCAGGTGACGCACCGGAAGCAAGCTCCACAGGCACCTCATGAGAAGAAACACCGACACTGGCAGCCGCAGGCACATGGACCTCCGCCACCACCGAAGAATGCGACGCAACCGGAACCTCACCACCGTCACTGGAAGACCCACCATCGTCGAAGTCTCTCACATCAGCCCAATCAGAAGATCTCCAGGAACGCTTGGGCACCGGCCTCACATCATCAGAGCCGGATGTCGACCCAGAGACTCGATCAACACAAGCCGGGCGAACCAACACTCTCCGCAGGACGGCAGCATCCTCAACCACACGGGGAACCAGGTCGAGCACAGTAGGAGGCCCCACAGCCACCCCAGCACCCTGCACAGCCTGGGCACACGGCGAGGGTGTAGTGGCAGGCACCACAGTTGAATGTTGTTAGTTTCTTGATTATCCTGGTTTCGGTGCTGAGGTGCTGTCGATCTGTGACGATGTCGAGGTGTTGCTCGATGCGAGTACGGAGACTTTCGTCGATGTCGCTGTTTCTCCATTGGTTTCTAGCATGAAGTAGTTGCGTTTTGTTGTCTTTGATTTCATTTTCTGCCTTGTGTATCTGACACAAGAAACTAAAAACATTATATGGAGGATCTATGGCAATTCCACGACCGAGAGACGTCTTCCTGAACCTTGCAGGAATCAACCTCACTGAGGACCAAGTCACTCTCCTAAATCTGGGTATAAACTGTCACGTTATGTCCAGACTAAGTGAGATGGCCCGGAAAGTGGAGTTGGAGATCCTGTTGGACAACATATTCGACCTCGAGACACAAAAGAAGGTCACCACCAAGGACACCTTACAAGCAGAACTTATCGCAGAAGGAGGAAAGAATCGAGGCAACTACAGAAGCACCATACTGTCCCCCGAGCTCAAAGCGGCAGCTAAGAGCCTTCGTGAGAACTAGGAGATAGTCGTCAGGAGAGGTGACAAGTCGCCAATATACGTCATTCTTAAAAAAGACGAATATCTGGCAAAAATGAACCTTATACTCTCTGACCAAACTAAATTCCAAAGGGTAACGAAGGACACTACAGTCGAATTGAAAGCAAAGGTCAACAAATTGATCGAAACTGTGAACGCCAAGAAATCCGGACTCCACCTGCCAAAAATTTTTGGGGAATACAAACCTGGATACGCGTATGGAAATGTCAAGACACACAAGCCTGGAAACCCACTTCGGCCAATGATCAGCCAGATACCCACACCTACGTACAGACTGGCGAAGCGACTCAATGGCTTGCTGACTCCATATGTCCCTTGCGCCTTCAGCCTGAAGTCTCCAAAGGAATTTGTTGACTTACTGCGGGGAACACGGGCCACAGGGATAAGAGCCTCGTTGGACGTAGAATCACTGTTTACCAACGTACCTGTGGACGAAACAATCGGGATGATAGCGGACAGAATGTATCATGATCCGGCCTGTACTCCTCTTGACATACCAAAAAACATTCTATGGAAACTACTCAAGCTTGTACTAAAGAGGCACCCTTCTTGAGCCCGGATGGGCACATGTATAAGCAAGTAGATGGGGTCGCCATGGGTTCTCCCCTAGGTGTCCTGTTTGCGAACTTCTACATGGGTACCATCGAACAAAAGGTCTTAGTCGACATGAACTTGAAACCGGCCATATACTGCAGGTATGTTGACATTTTTACACAGGTACCTGATGTCAGACATCTGCAGGAGCTGAAGGAGGCATTTGAGCGGAATTCTGTGTTGCGTTTCACTTACGAGATGGAGAAGGATGGGAACCTGGCCTTTCTAGATGTAACAGTCATGGAAAGGAGCGGAGGTTTCCACACTGCAGTCTACACTAAGGAAACATAGGAATGTGCCTCAATGCCAACAGTGACTGCCCAGACAGGTACAAGAGGAGTGTTGTTAACACTTATGTCGACCGTGCCCTCAGCCACAGCTCAGGATGGAAGCAAGTCGATGAATAACTCTGTAGGGTAAGGCAGGTCCTAGTCAACAACGGCTTCTCCAATGGTTTCGTTGAAGACATCATAAGAAGGAAGGTGAAACGCCATGCAACCTCTGAAGAGACAACTAACACAACACCTTTACCCCCTATTAGACTATTTTACAGGAACTTCTTTTCCACAGCTCATAAAACGGAGGAAAGGGTCCTGAAAGATATTGTTAATAGAAACGTTATCCCTACAGACAAAAATCAGAAGATGCAATTGACGATTTACTATAAAACCAAGAAAACGGCCAACCTACTCATGAGAAACTCCCCAGACACAAAGCAGAACGCTTTGAAAGAGACCAATGTCGTCTATGCCTTCAAATGCCCACTTGGGGACTGTAAGCCTCAAAGAACTCGACAAGATATAGGCAAGAACTATAGGCAAGACAACAACATCTCTTTCCAGGCGATTAACGATGCATAAGCAACAGGGCTCCATTAAGGAACATATTATCTCTTCCCACAACCAGACCATCACCAAAGAAGTCTTAACAAAAAACACGGAAATCATCGATAGATACAGCGATAGCAGGCGGCTTGATATCTGCGAGGCACTACACATTAAGAAGTCAACACCAGCAATCAACAGCCAATTAATGCACAACTATATTCTACCCACTTCAAGACTCCGCACCAATATAGAAGCATCAAGAAATATGGGCCAATAGGCCCTTTGCAGTTACTTCCATTCTTCCCCTTTAACTTTACCCAATATTACCCAATATTTCGTGTTCTATCTTGTGTTGAAAGTTTGTTTTCACCTCATCCAAAACTGTTCTAACATATCACCTCACCCAAATGCAGGTATATAAAATGAAAAGCCGTTTGAATTATAGCATTGTAAAAAATCTCTTTTAGTGTTTGCAGGTTATAGTTGTGTGTGTGTAAACTAAAGTCTTTGAAAATGTAATATGTTATTACGAAACGCATTCAAGTGTCACGTCAGACTAGAAATAAAAATGAATTTTGGAGAACTGATTTTTCAATTACCATCGACAGTGAAAAGAACCATAAGAAATATTGAGAAAATTCGTGTTAGAATTATTATTCTTACTTTTTCGGTCATATTTAATAACATATGTCTACAGGAAAGACTGCTACCAAAATATATATATATATATATATATATGTCGTACCTAGTAGCCACAATGCACTTCTCAGCCTACTATGCAAGGCCCTATTTGCCTAATAAGCCAAGTTTTCATGAATTAATTGTTTTTCGACTACCTAACCTACCTAACCTAACCTAACCTAACTTTTTCGGCTACCTAACCAAACTTAACCTATAAAGATAGGTTAGGTTAGGTTAGGTAAGGTTGGATAGGTTCGGTCGTATATCTACGTTAATTTTAACACCAATAAAAAAAAATTGATCTTATATATAATGAAATGGGTAGCTTTATCATTTCATAAGAAAAAAAATTGAGAAAATATATTAATTCAGGAAAACTTGGCTTGTTAGGCAAATCGGGCCTTGCATAGTAGGCTGAGAAGTGTGTTCTGGCTACTAGGTACGACATATATATATATATATATATATATATATATATATATATATATATATATATATATATATATATATATATATAATATGTGCATATTTCGTATTTAATATTCCTTCTGATATGTGTATGTATATATAGAGTTATATATGTGTATGTAATATTGACAATTGTGTAACTAGCGTCACAAGATTTTCACTTGCTTAGCTAAACGAACAATAGGGTCAGGGTCCGGTTCCTGAACCCATTATGTGCTTCTAAAACCCTTTTCACCACCGCCCACAGGATAGGTATGGGGTGCATAATGTGAGTTTCAGCTCCTTTAGCCTTTCCTCGTAGCTCATACCTCTCATTTCCGGGACGAGTCTGGTGGCATACCGCTGAATCTTCTCTAACTTTGTCTTGTGTTTATTAACTAGGTATGGACTCAAATCCAAGCTGGAGCTGCATATTCCAGGATTGGTCTGACATGAGTTGTATACAGGGTACAGGTGTGTGTGTGTGTTTATATATATATATATATATATATATATATATATATATATATATATATATATATATATATATATATATATATATATATATATAACTGAAAACTCACACCCCAGAAGTGACTCGAACCCATACTCCCAGAAGCAACGCAACTGGTATGTACAAGACGCCTTAATCCACTTGACCATCACGACCGGACAAAATGAGGTGATAGCCGAGGCTATTTGAACCACCCCACCGCCGGCACTCGGATAGTTATCTTGGGCATAGCATTTTACCAAATCACCTCATTCTTAGGGGCACACGTGAGGAACACAAATGCGAACAAGCCAGAATGGTCCCCTGGACAATATGCAACTGAAAACTCACACCCCAGAAGTGACTCGAACCCATACTCCCAGAAGCAACGCAACTGGTATGTACAAGACGCCTTAATCCACTTGACCATCACGACCGGACAAAATGAGGTGATAGCCGAGGCTATTTGAACCACCCCACCGCCGGCACTCGGATAGTTATCTTGGGCATAGCATTTTACCAAATCACCAGAATGAGGTGATTTGGTAAAATGCTATGCCCAAGATAACTATCCGAGTGCCGGCGGTGGGGTGGTTCAAATAGCCTCGGCTATCACCTCATTTTGTCCGGTCGTGATGGTCAAGTGGATTAAGGCGTCTTGTACATACCAGTTGCGTTGCTTCTGGGAGTATGGGTTCGAGTCACTTCTGGGGTGTGAGTTTTCAGTTGCATATTGTCCAGGGGACCATTCTGGCTTGTTCGCATATATATATATATATATATATATATATATATATATATTATATATATATATATATATATATATATAATCCGTTAAGCATATATTGAGAGCCTCCCCGTCCCCAAGGTGGAACTACTGACCCCCTCCCCCCCCCCCCCCCATGATGTAACCCAACACAAAGCTGAATCCTGTGTACCCATTTATTACCAGATGAAAAGGGCCAATTAGGTGATAGGAAGCACGCCCAACCATTTATGTCCCGTCCGGGATTCGAACCCCAGAATTCCCAATTGTAGAGTCGACAACGAACCCAACTGTACGTTTAGGTCTATGTTAACCAAATTATCCATAAGACCTTTAACCTGTTAAATCTCTTTATATAAACATTGAGGTAATTTGAGTGTGTTTTGTTTCCCCAGAGATCTGTGTCTTGTTGTTGTTTTAGATTCGCTACTTGGAACAAAAAGTTCCAAGTAGCACGGGCTATGGTGAGCCCGCACTTAGATCTGTGTCGTTGGGGGAATGTTGACGGTTCACTGTCATGGCTTTATGCCGTCTATTGACAGACGGTCTTGAGATCCGACTGTCCTGTCTTGCGACGGGGACAGTTTTCACGCTGTTTTTGGGTGGTGTTGTCCTCATGGGGGAGGGCAGGGGGGTGAGCTAGGAACCTGTGCTCTGTTGAGTGTGTCCGTCGTGACACTGGAGAAGACTGGCGGTGCCAGGTCAGTGCCAGGTCAGTGCCAGTGTCTCACTGTAATAGACGCTGTGTGACGTACTATTTGTGCTATGCATTTGACTACAACCCGTCCATCCTCCACCTAGCACCTGTTGTGTTGTTAACTCCCCCACCCCTACTCTATGGGCCTATTGTAATGGTGTAGCTGGTGTGTGTGGGTGTGAAGCTTCATCAACTGAAGTCTTGTTCAGGTCGAGCTGTGTAAATGGCACTGCTTGCTACACCTCCAGATTACACTGAGTTCCCCCATCTTTTAGATTTTAATGGTGAGTGCGTGATGTTTTCCCGCAGTGGTGAGTGCGTGATGTTTTCCCGCAGTGGTGAGTGCGTGATGTTTTCCCGCAGTGGTGAGTGCGTGATGTTTTCCCGCAGTGGTGAGTGCGTGATGTTTTCCCGCAGTGGTGAGTGCGTGATGTTTTCCCGCAGTGGTGAGTGCGTGATGTTTTCCCGTAGTGGTGAGTGCGTGATGTTTTCCCGTAGTGGTGAGTGCGTGATGTTTTCCCGTAGTGGTGAGTGCGTGATGTTTTCCCGTAGTGGTGAGTGCGTGATGTTTTCCCGTAGTGGTGAGTGCGTGATGTTTTCCCGTAGTGGTGAGTGCGTGATGTTTTCCCGAAGTGGTGAGTGCGTGATCTTTTCCCGTAGTGGTGAGTGCGTGATGTTTTCCCGCAGTGGTGAGTGCGTGATGTTTTCCCGCAGTGGTGAGTGCGTGATGTTTTCCCGTAGTGGTGAGTGCGTGATGTTTTCCCGCAGTGGTGAGTGCGTGATGTTTTCCCGCAGTGGTGAGTGCGTGATGTTTTCTGCGCAGTCTGGTCGTGAGGTTGTGTCCATTACTCGGCTGTACCTTCCTTGTGGGACGGAGCGATGTTTGTAGTGTTTAGTGTGGGCTGGATGCCAAGTCTGGATGATTGACTCTCAACATATACCGAGTGAGTCGGCCATCGGAGCGGCCTCGTTGATATGCAACATTTGACTCGTAGAAATAACTTGAAAGAACTTTCACTTTCATTGTTTTCGTTGGCTTGCAAAACGGATTTATTTTTTCAGGATTTTTTGTTATTGTCTAGTGATAGGTTACTTACTACAGGAAAAAAATCAAGATTTATTTATTTTTTCAAGTGGGAAAACAATTTGTTATTGGTGGACTTATTTTTTTGTGTGTTTCTTGGTTGTGGTATATATAATGCTTTAGTTGTTGTTCTGCGCTGATTCCTCCTCTGTCGCTGGTGAGAGTGTGGCAGTGACACTACTTGTGCATTCTATCAAGACCACCTTGAGTGTGCAGCTTTCGTGAACACTGTGCACACTACTCCTGCGCTCACTGTGCAGGTAGAGTGATGACCGTGTCCCACGGAGTATGGAAGTGTTCCTGATTTATCTTGTGAAGACAATACCCACGTTGGAATACTAAATTATACTTGTCATTTATTATAAAAAATTATATGAACATATCTTTTCTATCCATCCCTGCAATGTTGTATTTGAGGCTGTGGTGTTCTTGGGTTTATTCATTGGTGTGATGGACTGTTCTGACGACTTAACAACCGTCCAATTTGTAGTATTGTTAGCTGTGGTGGTCACTGTGTGTGTGTGTGTGTGTGTGTGTGTGTGTGTGTGTGTGTGTGTGTGTGTGTGTGTGTGTGTGTGTGTGAGAGTGTGTGTGTGTGTGTGTGTGTGTGTGTGTGTGTGTGTGCGCTGTCAGCCGGTGTCACCTTAGGTGGTCAGATTGTATGAAATACCCATATTAAGTGCTCTGGTGCTGAACGCTGTTCCTTTATCTTATCTTCTGACTACAGGCAGTGTGTAATTGAACCTCTCTTTCCTGATTTCATCTGTTCAAGTCCATCTTATCAACTATTCTCTCTCTCTCGTGTGCTCTTGGCTTGTGGTCATGACATGTTCCCAGACAAGACAAACAAGGCCCCCGGCCACCACAGACAGGACAAACAAGGCCCGCGGCCACCACAGACAGGACAAACAAGGCCCCCGGCCACCACAGACAGGACAAACAAGGCCCCCGGCCACCACAGACACAAACAAGGCCCCCGGCCACCACAGACAGGACAAACAAGGCCCCCAGCCACCACAGACAGGACAAACAAGGCCCGCGGCCACCACAGACACAACAAACAAGGCCCCCGGCCACCACAGACAGGACAAACAAGGCCCCCGGCCACCACAGACACAACAAACAAGGCCCCCGGCCACCACAGACACAACAAACAAGGCCCCCGGCCACCACAGACACAACAAACAAGGCCCCCGGCCACCACAGACACAACAAACAAGGCCCCCGGCCACCACAGACAGGACAAACAAGGCCCCCGGCCACCTCAGACACAACAAACAAGGCCCCCGGCCACCACAGACACAACAAACAAGGCCCCGGCCACCACAGACACAACAAACAAGGCCCCCGGCCACCACAGACACAACAAACAAGGCCCCCGGCCACCACAGACACAACAAACAAGGCCCCCGGCCACCACAGACACAACAAACAAGGCCCCCGGCCACCACAGACACAACAAACAAGACCCCCGGCCACCACAGACACAACAAACAAGGCCCCCGGCCACCACAGACACAACAAACAAGACCCCCGGCCACCACAGACACAACAAACAAGGCCCCCGGCCACCACAAACACAACAAACAAGGCCCCCGGCCACCACAGACACAACAAACAAGGCCCCGGCCACCACAGACACAACAAACAAGACCCCGGCCACCACAGACACAAACAAGACCCCGGCCACCACAGACACAACAAACAAGACCCCGGCCACCACAGACACAAACAAGACCCCGGCCACCACAGACACAACAAACAAGGCCCCCGGCCACCACAGACACAACAAACAAGACCCCCGGCCACCACAGACACAACAAACAAGGCCCCCGGCCACCACAGACACAACAAACAAGGCCCCCGGCCACCACAGACACAATAAACAAGACCCCGGCCACCACAGACACAACAAACAAGGCCCCCGGCCACCACAGACACAACAAACAAGGCCCCCGGCCACCACAGACACAATAAACAAGACCCCGGCCACCACAGACACAACAAACAAGGCCCCCGGCCACCACAGACACAACAAACAAGGCCCCCGGCCACCACAGACACAACAAACAAGGCCCCCGGCCACCACAGACTCAACAAACGAGGCCCCCGGCCACCACAGACACAACAAACAAGGCCCCCGGCCACCACAGACACAACAAACAAGGCCCCCGGCCACCACAGACACAACAAACAAGGCCCCCGGCCACCACAGACTCAACAAACAAGGCCCCGGCCACCACAACCAATCACCGGCTCGTCATGAACACAAACATCGTCGCCATTAACACCTTCACTGTGTCTTGACCACCGGCTGCCAGATACGTGTCTTGGCTCTATACTACTGAATGTTCTAACTTGCGTCGCTCTTTTCTTCACTTCCCCCTGTGACCTCTCCCCACCTTCACTCCCCCTCTACTACCCCCCCCCACCCCCCCCCCAACTCTCATCATTGTCCAAAGAGACGGGTGGAAAACATTTTTATTACGGAGAACGCACTGTTAAGGCCTCACTTAGCCACTAACCGGGTTCTTTCTATTGAAACTTTCTAAGGGACCTTAGTCTTCTTACCAGATCCAGCCCCGAGTAATGGTCAAGTTATTCAGAACTGGCAGTAATAGTCAGTCCAACGGGAGTGAGGGTAAACAACTCTAAACATACCTATCAACATGTGTAGGTGTTAGCTATATACACTTATTACATATGTACATAACACTGCAGGTGTCGCTTCCACACAGGGCACTACACAAGAACTTCTGCAATCTTCTATCCCGGCGAGTCCGCTTCTGTCTTCTATGGTACTCCACTCAAGGCAGGCGATGAGTCACAATAACGTGGCTGAAGAATGTTGACTAGACCACACACTAGAAAGTGAAGGGACGACGACGTTTCGGTCCGTCCTGGACCATTCTCAAGTCATTCTCACAATCGACTTGAGAATGATCCAAGACGGACCAAAACGTCGTCGTCCCTTCACTTTCTAGTGTGTGGTCTGGCCAACCAACTCAAGGTACCTTGCCTGAGCCTTTCCTGTACGGTACTCACTCCCGCGAGTCCACCTCTCTCAGTAAGTCATGGAGTCAGTCCTCCACAGTATTACCACAGTGTCAATACACCACTTCTACTCTCCAGCAACACGCTGGCTGGTTTCCCCCTAAAGGCGCCAACTTTGATAAGCCTTAACTTAAGAGGACAGACGGACGTTACTGTGTATGTGCTGTCAGCCGTTAATTCCATCTCGTAATTCAACAGGGGCCATCTTGGGATACGTCGGTCCATTCACCCACCGGAGATTGGACCGACGATTGGATGAAGGTATGATAACCTTAGCTGGTTATCACAGACAAATCGGTCTACACCGATTGACTCGGCCCATTTGTCCCCACTTGAATAAATCTTGAGTTCAGGACTGCCCCGGGTGAACTGACGCTTGTCGACCAAGGTACTCTCCACATCACTTCTCAGCAGTAAAAATTGTATAGTAGGAAGGAAACTACACAGGTGTCAGTACGATTACAACCTTCCATTGGGGAATAGAAAATGGGGTCGGGTGCGCTCAACAGATGGCGTTGACATCGTCACAGGCACTTAGGCCATAACGACTGTATAGCACTTGGAAAGGATAAGGATGTTATACATATATATATATATATATATATATATATATATATATATATATATATATATATATATATATATATATATAATGTCGTACCTAGTAGCCAGAACGCACTTCTCAGCCTACTATGCATGGCCCGATTTGCCTAATAAGCCAAGTTTTCATGAATTAATATATTTTCTCTAATTGTTTTCTTATGAAATGATAAAGCTACCCATTTCATTATGTATGAGGTTAATTTTTTTTTATTGGAGTTAAAATTAACGTAGATATATGACCTAACCAACCCTACCTAACCTAACCTATCTTTATAGGTTAGGTTAGGTTAGGTAGCAGAAAAAGTTAGGTTAGGTAGGTTAGGTAGTCGAAAAACAATTAATTCAAGAAAACTTGGCTTATTAGGCAAACCGGGCCTTGCATAGTAGGCTGAGAAGTGCGTTCTGGCTACTAGGTACGACATTATATATATATATATATATATATATATATATATATATATATATATATATATATATATATATATATATATATATATATGTCGTACCTAGTAGCCAGAACTCACTTCTCAGCCTACTATTCAAGGCCCGATTTGCCTAATAAGCCAAGTTTTCCTGAATTAATATATTTACTATAATTTTTTTCTTATGAAATGATAAAGCTGCCCTTTTCTCTATGTATGAGGTCAATTTTTTTTTATTGGAGTTAAAATTAACGTAGATATATGACCGAACCTAACCAACCCTACCTAACCTAACCTATATTTATAGGTAAGGTTAGGTTAGGTAGCCAAAAAAAGCTAGGTTAGGTTAGGTAGGTTAGGTAGACGAAAAAACATTAATTTATGAAAACTTGGCTTATTAGGCAAATCGGGCCTTGAATAGTAGGCTGAGAAGTGCGTTCTGGCTATTAGGTACGACATATATGTATATATATATATGTATATATATATGTATATATATATGTATATATATATATATATATATATATATATATATATATATATATATGTGTATATATATATATGTGTATATATATATATGTGATATATATATATATATATATATATATATATATATATATATATATATATATATATGTATGTATATATATATATATGTGTATATATATATATGTATATATATATATATATATATATATATATATATATATATATATATATGTATGTATATATATATATATATATATATATATGTATATATATATATATATATATATATATATATATATATATATATATATGTATGTATATATATATATATATATATATATATATGTATATATATATATATATATATATATGTCGTACCTAGTAGCCAGAACGCACTTCTCAGCCTACTACGCAAGGCCCGATTTGCCTAATAAGCCAAGTTTTCCTGAATTAATATATTTTCTCTAATTTTTTTCCTACGATATGATAAAGCTACCCATTTCAATATGTATGAGGTCAACATTTTTTTATTGGAGTTAAAATTAACGTAGATATATGACCGAACCTAACCAACCCTACCTAACCTAACCTAACCTATCTTTATAGGTTAGGTTAGGTTAGGTAGCCGAAAAAGTTAGGTTAGGTTAGGTTAGGTAGGTTAGGTAGTCGAAAAACAATTAATTCATGAAAACTTGGCTTATTAGGCAAATTGGGCCTTGCATTGTAGGCTGAGAAGTGCGTTCTGGCTACTAGGTACGACATATATATATATATATATATATATATATATAATATATATATATATATATATATATATATATATATATATATATATATATATATATATATATATATATATATATATATATATGGCGGAGGAAGGGAATAGTGCCGAGCGAATCATCATGATTTACGACCAAAGATCACAGTCACTCCAAAAAATATACCACTTACGGGCTATTCATGCCCGTAGCACCTCTTGGGTGACTTAATCTTCATCAGTGAATCAATCAAGAATGGTGCCTAACCACTTGGACAGTCGGGGATTGAACGCCGACCTGCATGACCCTCTACCGTCCAGCCCAAGTGATCGGAAAGGCAGAAAGCAGTGACATAAATAACAGAAGCACCAAGAAGTCACGAGGCCGGAGCACAAGCAGGTTCGTATCCGTCTCCTATTGAATACATGCGGATGTGCTTTTTCTTATTTTTTCATAAAGACGCAGGAAAGATGCGTCTTTAAGCCAGCGAAGCAGGATCTCAAGATGGAACAGAGATAAGCCCCCTCCCCCCTCTTCCCCTCACCAAGGTCCGGCAGTTTTTATGCTAGGAATCAAGGACTTTGTTTAGGTGTATAATACTAGCGAGGTGTGGCGCCATTCCTTCACACCTTGTGCAAGTGATCAACCTTTGACACGACGTTGTTGGGACGTGTTGGAGGTGTTTACGGCCGCCCTCAGCACCACACACGTCATGGCTAGCTGCGGCCACTCTAGTGACTGTGACCTGTGTAAGCCCTGCTCTCAGGTCATACTCCACGGTATCGTATCAGGGCTCTGTTCTCATTATAGAGCGTCGCATTTTGACGTGTACTCTTCCTAAGGCCAAAGAACTGATGTACAAAAAAATAGTAGCGGGTCGCGAAGTTGACATGATGTCCCGTTTTCTGTTCGTGGGTCCTGTGGTTGGTTAGCTTCGGTACTTTAGTACGATGGTGCCTTGACGTTGAGAGTGCTAGCGAGAACGGGCTGCTCTGTCATCTGGCCCACCTCTGGCCTAGTACAACATACCGCATGGTATGTGTGTAACTCACTCCCCCGTACACACTGACAGGCAAGTACAGGCTGGTAATGACTGTCATGGCTCACAGGCATGACTGTTAATGACCTTACATGAACCCGTTCTCCGCCCCCCCCCCCTCTTCCTCCTTCTCTCTAAATTCCACTCTTCACGGTTCTCTTTATTTCACTGCTCTTTCTCTCTCATTTATCTCTCATTCTATCTCATAATTTCATTCTTCCTCTCAATTATCCTGGGAGAGAGGGCGGGAGAAAGAATATGTAATCACGTATTTGTGCTTGCAGTATCGAGCTAAATCTCTTGACCTTTCTAGCCTCCGGTTGGAAACTTTGAATGTAATTTGCTTCTACAAACTGCTCAGTTAATCCATTCCATGCTCGTACTGTCCTTTCGCAAAATAAAATGTTTTCAAAACATCTTTGAAACTGTTGGTTTTCATTATAAAAATTTCTTCTTGTTTTCGAATCTGTTCATTTTCCTTACGTATCTGTATGTCTCTATCATGTCTCTATATTTCCTCATCTTTTCCAGCGGCTTTAGTTCCAGCTTATTCAGTCTTCGTCCCCCGTCCCTCAAACTTCTCGAACGATCCTTGCTGCGAAACTTTTATCCTTTTCTAGTTTCTTTATGTGCGTTTTGAGGTGGGGCTTAACAATGGGGCTGCACACTCTTGAACTAGTCTAACGTAGGTGGTGTACAGTGATTTCAATGCCCACTTATTTAGGTTCCTGAATGTTCTGACCTTTGCCAAGAGTATGCTGCTGGTTGTATCCTATTTGTTTATGCCTCCGAAGTCAGGCCTAGTGTTATATCCATCCCCCAAGATCACTCTCTAGTCGTTATAGTTCCCTTCACTTGCCTCTAGTCTCCTCTCATCTCTTCCCGTGGCCACAGGCTTACACCACCTGGCGTTGTACTCCGGCAGAGTCTTGGGTGACAGCACTGCGGCTTGTATAGGTCATCTTGGGTCATCTTGAAGTATTTTTACAGTCCCCATCTGCCTCCACTCTTTACATTAACATTGCATCATTTATACATATCGATTTGGAAGACTCTAGTCCCGTGGGTAGGTCTTTAACGTAATTGAGAAAGTGTGGGTTCTTGCACCGTGACTTTCAGGCTCCTGTTTGTTAGGTACTCTCGCCCATTTCAAAAACTGTATGAAAAGCTTTTTGGAAGTCCAGGAAATACAAATTTGTCCCCCTTTATGTCATGCCTAATTTTGGCTACCTAATTATTTAACTCCAGTTGGTTCGTTAGTCGTGATATCCCTTCCCTAGAGCTTTGTTGTAAGCTGTATATTTACATACCTTACTCGGTGTTTTACTAATGTTATTGTTCTTGGGAGTACTGTACAGGGGATGCGTGTCACTGTTACTAGTCCGTAGTAAAGTGCCTCCTCCATATACCCTTTCTTGCATATTGGGACCATAGTTGCTGTCCTCCAGCCCACGGGTAAAACTCTTCGCAACTAAATGATTCAAGACCTAAATTCACGAAGCAGTTACGCAAATACTTACGAACGTGTACATTTTTCCTCAATCTTTGACGGCTTTGGTTATATTTATTAAACAGTTTACATTATGAAAACTTCCCAATCAACTGTTGTTATTGTTGTTAATGGCCTCCTGGTGCTTCGGAGCTCATTAACTGTTTAATAATTGTAAACAAAGCCGCCAAAGATTGAGAAAAGATGTACAGGTTCGTAATTGCTTCGTGAATCAGGGTCCAGAGCTTGAGGTATACGAAGGGCCTGTGCAGTTTCTTTTAACATCCATGGTGGTACATTGATGGGGTCCAATAGCTTTAGTTTCACTAGTGATGCTAGTTATCTCATTACTTCATCTGCCGTTACCTTATTATCTATTCTCTCTCTCTCTCTCTCCCTGGGTTACCTTCTCTCCCAACAAAGGCAGTTGTTCCGGCTCAGTCGTAAATACTTAATGGAAGCTGGCGTTTAGTGCCTCACAAATTGTCTTGTAATATTTTTTTGTTCTCCCTTGTGTAGTGTAGTCACTTGGTTATTCATTGTAATTGTCAATCTTGTAGAGCTATGTTGTAACCTCGGGTGTTTCTCGGCTTTAGACGCAATGTGATTTTTCACAGCTCTATTATGAAGATGCTCGTATGTTTGTGTGCTTGGCTCTCTTGCGTCTCTCCCGGTTCTCTTCTTTGTCCTGTCTAATTCTGTTCCATTCTTTCCTGTTTTTGCAGTTTGCTTCTTAGGCCTTGGGTATGTAGACCTAAGAAATTGAAATTGAAATAAGTTTATTGAGGTAAAATACACACAAAGGGATGAGGTAGCTCAAGCTATTCTCACCCCGTTCAGTACATCGTGTTAATACATACATACACACACATAGACCTAAGAGGGCTTGGGGTGGGCAAGTAGCCATTACCCAGTGTGGCTTGGGGCTGGGTTGTCTGTAAGAGGGTGTTGGGAGGTGGGAGTTAGGAAGACTGTAGGGAGCCTCGGCGGTATTACATACCGGTGTTGTGGCTCTTGTACCATTCAACCACTTGGGCTGGACGGTAGAGCGACGGTCTCGCTTCATGCAGGTCGGTGTTCAATCCCGCCACCGTCCACGAGTGGTTGGGTATCATTCCTTCTTCCCTTCCCCCCCCGTCCCATCCCAAATCCGTGAGTGTGTGTCAGAAGATATATATTAATTTTGTTGGAGAGGCAGGAGACCTGTGGGACGGTATAGCTATGTGTATATTTGTATAATGGAAGGGGTATACTGCTCTCTGTATTTGTCATGGGTGGAGTATACTTGCATATTTGTATTGTTGGGCGGGTGTGCTAATGTGTGTGTGTGTATTATGGGAGTGGGTATGCTGCTCTGTGTATACTTCACGTGGTCTACACTCTGTATGTCTTCTTCATCCAGCATGTGATTAGTAAGACAAGGTTGAAAAGATTATTTAGATGGTACTGCTAGTTGTAAGACAGAGGCCGACGGCGGTCCATCTTGGCCCACAATGGCCCGCCTTGGCTTCCCCTCCCCCCCCCCTAGACGCCCGCTTTGGTCCCCCCAGTGGACCACCGTGGCCCACAGCTACCTACCATGGTCCACAGTGACCCCACAGGGACTGAACGTGGTAGCCACGACACACAGAGTACCTACGGGCTCACCATAGCCCGTGCTACTTGGAACTGTTTGTTCCAAGTAGCGAATCTTTAACAACAACAACACGACACAAACTGGTGGCGGCCACGGTTGTGTGTCCACCACTTCCCAACGCCAGACACACCCGGCTCCCCCCCCCCCTATTATATCCCACATATTACCCAACATATTAATACTTAACGAGATCACCAAACGTTCAACATCGTAGGCGTTGAAATGCTGTTAACGAGACCGAGGGGCATACAATCGGGAACCATTTAAAGGGCATTACGACCTTAGGGCGCACGCGATAACGGAGTTCTCAGACTATTAACGAGGCTAAAGATTAGGAATGTCGGAAGATGTGAAGTTTTAGACCACAACTGTCGCCATCACCAAGAACAGGGGTTAGAACAAGAACAATGTGTGAGGTGGTTGTGAGGCGTGAGTGAGGCCGGTGTGAGGCGTGAGTGAGGCAGGTGTGAGGCAGGTGTGAGGCGTGAGTGAGGATGGTGTGAGGCGTGAGTGAGGCAGGTGTGAGGTGTGAGTGAGGCTGGTGTGAGGCGTGAGTGAGGCAGGTGTGAGGTGTGAGTGAGGATGGTGTGAGGCGTGAGTGAGGCAGGTGTGAGGAGTGAGTGAGGCAGGTGTGAGGCGTGAGTGAGGCAGGTGTGAGGCGTGAGTGAGGCCGGTGTGAGGCGTGAGTGAGGCGTGAGTGAGGCGTGAGTGAGGCCGGTGTGAGGCGTGAGTGAGGCAGGTGTGAGGCGTGAGTGAGGCCGGTGTGAGGCGTGAGTGAGGCCGGTGTGAGGCGTGAGTGAGGCTGGTGTGAGGCGTGAGTGAGGCTGGTGTGAGGCGTGAGTGAGGCCGGTGTGAGGCGTGAGTCAGGCTGGTGTGAGGCGTGAGTGAGGCCGGTGTGAGGCGTGAGGGAGGCAGATGTGAGGCGTGAGTGAGGCTGGTGTGAGGCGTGAGTGTGGCCGGTGTGAGGCGTGAGTGTGGCCGGTGTGAGGCGTGAGTGAGGCTAGTGTGAGGCGTGAGTGAGGCAGGTGTGAGGCGTGAGTGAGGCCGGTGTGAGGCGTGAGTGAGGCTGGTGTGAGGCGTGAGTGAGGCCGGTGTGAGGCGTGAGGGAGGCAGATGTGAGGCGTGAGTGAGGCTGGTGTGAGGCGTGAGTGTGGCCGGTGTGAGGCGTGAGTGAGGCTGGTGTGAGGCGTGAGTGTGGCCGGTGTGAGTAGTAGGGTGTAAGCGCCACAGAGGATTTTTTTTTCTGGGGGGAAAAAAATCCCGTGTAGCGCTTCGGGGTTTCAGGTGAATTTGTAAAATCCCCTGTAGCGCTTTAGGGTTTTCAGGCAAATTTGGGGAGTCACAGATTTGGAATTAGGGAATTCTTATAATGAAAAATAATGTCATACGAGTTTGTTAAAGTTCTTATTAGAAAAATAATTTCCGAGACATAGAAGTTTGTTAAGGCCTTATGGGACAAATTCAAATAACGTGTGTAGCTCTTTAGGGTTTCCAGGAGAACTCTATGGACATATTTTACATGTTTTCAACTTACAAAATCGTCTATGTAAGCCTTAGTTATTCATATAAATTTAGAAAATCACCTGTGTAAGTCATGGTTTTCAAGTCTCGTACCTCACACCCCCCTCCCTCCCCCCTTACCTCGCAATCTGTCGCGTCACCTTTATTTACTTTACGCCCGGCCAGCCAGACCTCTTATCTTATCTTATCTTCTCATAATATCTGGACCGTCCCTCCTCTCTCTCTCCTTTCATTCAGTTCAGTTCAGTTCAACTATTTTCCAACATCGTATGTTTTCTCCTTTTCATTAAGCAAGTCAGTTTTACACAAATAAATCATGTTAGTAAGCAAGTTCTAGCTCACGTTCCCCCACCTTAGTCCCCTGTCATATAATGAATACTATCATTCCAATCCCTCTAAAATTTAAAAATAATCATATTTCAAACGTAGTTCAATACAGTAATTTAGTTACCAAGCTCCAGCGCTTGTCCTCCGCCTTAGCTCTCTCTCGTATCTTCGTTAGTAACAGTCCAATTTCCCTGAAATTTTTACCCTCTGTATTTCAGGCTCCGTAAATAAGATCAAAACAGTTATCAAGCTCCAGCGCTTGTCCCCCACCTTATTTCGTTTATACAAGATCGTTAGTAACAGTCCAATTTCCCTGAAATTTTTACCCTCTGTATTTCAGACTCCGTAAATAAAATCAAGTCAGTTATCGAGCTCCAGCTCTCGTCCCCGCCTTAGTTCTCCTTCGTATCTTTGTAAATAACCCATCAATTTCCCTAAAATTAAAAGCAGACATACTTCAAAGTTAGTAAATAAGATCAAGACAGTTACTGAGCTCCAGCTCTCGTCCCCGCCTTAATTCTCTTTCGTATCTTTGTAAATAACCCATCAATTTCCCTAAAATTAAAAGCAGACATACTTCAAAGTTAGTAAATAAGATCAAGTCAGTTACTGAGCTCCAGCTCTCGTCCCCCACCCTCTTCCACCCTCAAGTCTTTAACCCATCAATTTCCCCGAAATTTTTACCCTATGTATTTCAGACATAGTAAATATGATGAAAACAATTATAAAACTCTAGCTCTTGTCCTCTGTCCAAGTTCACTCCTGTAAATTCATTACTATCAATCCAAATCCCCCTGAGATTTAAACACCCAACTACATTTTCAGACATAGTAAATAAAAGCCAGTTCAGTTATCAAGTTTCAACTCTTGTGCCCCAGCTTAGTTCATTTGTGCAAGTTCTTTATTTTCCAACTAAATCACCCTGAGATTTAAGATCACCTTATTTTCTAACGTAGTAAAATTAATCTTGACATTAGCCTTAGATCATCAGACATAAATATATTCGATCAAGTCCGTCTCCAGCTTATCTCTTATCCGAGTATACACATAACCCCAACCTGTTTAATTATCTTTCACCCCCTCCCACCTTCCTCCATCTCATCCAAGTCTCATAAATTTAAATGTAGCTGTTAATTTGCGTTCTTTCCCCGTTCATAGCATATTCTCTGTAAGTTCAGATCTGTACTTAGTCTTACATATTCTCTACTTCTTTCCCATTTTATACAAGACTTAAACAACTATTACCGTCTCCTCTATCTTATTTAAACATGAGTCATATGTAAATATACCCGACTCTTTCCATCCGTTACAAGTCCTAGCTTGTTCACCGCCCAACTCACTACGCTATTTCTACTCTACATGTTATAGCATGTTTTCCGCTCATCTTGGTACCAACCCTTACAATCTCTCTCTCTCATTCCTTTACATGTCTCAGCATGTTCGCCTCGCATCTTACTACGCTGTCTACTTTACATGTTGTAGCGTGTATTACTGTGTCCCATATCTTATTTAAACATGAGTCATATGTAAATATACCCGACTCCTTCCATCCATTACAAGTCCTAGCTTGTTCACCGCCCAACTCACTACACTGTCTACTTTACATGTTGTAGCATGTTTTCCGCACATCTTGATACTATCCCTTACAATCTCTCAATCCTTTACACATCCCAACTTTCAACCCTTTCTTACAATTTTCCTCCATCCCTCCGCTACATGTTCTTACCCGTTCATTACAGTCCACTACATATTCTCTAATCATCTCTGTACTAATTCTCAAAACTAGTTGTTTCTGTCATTTTAGTAAGTAAGTAAGTAGATCATCGTTATTAACAACGACAACAACAACAACAGTAACATTACTAATTCACAGTAAGTTACTACTGAGCATTTGGTAGTTATCCATTTTCAAATAAGGTCAATATAAATCATTCTAAGACATCTTCGTACAATTAAAGATACTTGCCTGTGCACTAAGTCATTACTTACAGTAGCATCTTAAGGCATTGTTTTCGTAACTCAGTTTTATTAAACATACACCTTCATTAGTCAAAGGAAAACTTTTCAAGTCATTGTATTCAATATTTCCGTTAAACTTACTACATCATGTCATTATTCTGTTTCATAATTAAGTACTTGTTTCAGTCCTCCAATGTAATAAGCAAATTATTCTATTAAGGATAAAGAAATCTTATTTAGAAGAGACATTAAGTTTATTACAACATTTAACGCATACAAGTGTTTTTAGTAGTTATACAGGTATTCAAGAAATCATAAGTGTTCTTAGTAGTTTTACAAGTGTTCAAGAAAATCATATACAAGTGTTCTTAGTAGTTATACAGGTATTTCAAGAAATCATAAGTGTTCAAGAAGCAATCATATACAAGTGTTCTTAGTAGTTATACAAGTGTTCAAGAAAATCATAAGTGTTCAAGAAGCAATTGGATTTATTATATATAAAATATTTCCTCTACAAATTGGACAGCATTTCAGAGCTAAAAGACAACCACTGCACGTCACCATATGTTTACATGGTAGTATTACAATATTTATATTTTTATCCATACAAACTCTGCATAAAATATCTTCTTCCCAAGATTGTTCTATACAGTCCTTGTTTTCATCAGTGTTAGTACAAGTCTCCGGTAAAGTTTTCAATCCCAGATCTTCAAGCGTAACTTCTTGTTCCTTTTTATCATCAACTGCTTCATAAATTAAGTCCCGTACCCGTAAATAAATATCTGTTCCCTCTTGCATATACCTCAACACGATTTCTAGACATCTACTTTGTATAATAAAAGGCAACAAATCTCTGGATTCCTTAAGGTACTCACTTAAAGCATATCTTATACTCTCCACAGGTATTAATTTTTTATGAATCAGATGTTTGAACTTATCCATACCCTCCATTAAGATATTAATTAAATCATTGTCTATAGGTTTTATAGGTAATGGCATTGTCAATCTAGCATTCTTAACAAATTCCTTGCCCCTTGCAAGAATAATGTAAGCACATTCTGGACTACATCTCGCATGTAAAGTCCAAGGATCATCTTCTGGTCTCCAATTTCGTATTCCACAGGCGCAGTGATAGCAGCAGACGTGGTCACTTATACCTGAAAACCATAAAACAATCCAGCATTATCTCGTTACTATCTTTTAACTAATATTCATTATTTCTTTACTTATAACTCTATTAAGTTTAAAATAGTTAAAACACTTCATACCACAGTAAAAAAACCCAGCTTCTGCCAGCTCATGAGAAGTTTGCTTGACGCTTCCAGGCCATGTCATATCAAATGTCTCTAGGCGACATTTATAAGTTACCAATCCTGGATTCAGCGATTTCCTAAATTTTATCAATCCCAGATCTTCCTTAGGAGGAGCACCACCTAAAAAAATATAACGTAGTTACGTAAATTATTCTTTAGAAGAATAAGAAGTATCTATTTAAGCAATCAAGTTTTGTACAGAGTATATAAGACTGGTATAAGAATACATCATAAGAATATATACTTACTACTATCACTTATTTTCTTATTTCCCAGTTCTATTTTATGGGAAACAAATTCCAGTCCATATTTGAAAGCTATCTCAGACACCTCTAAAGAAACATTGTCACTCCTCTTGCCTCTAATAAAGGCACAGTCTTGATTAATGATCTTATGACGTCTTCTGGGGGTATCACCAACAATCCATGCACCTACTATACAATAACAAAATGCACACAAACAGTAATCACTATTGCGAAGGTAATAGAACCCATCTTCAACTAAGTCAATAGGGTTTAACCACTTAATGGGCCAATCCACAAATGTTTGTAGTCTAACTCCTGCACATTTAAGGCTTTCTATACTGTAAAACTTCCTGGCACACAAAGGATCCATCGTGTGAGGGCAGCACTAACTATTAGAGTAGGATAAGCAAGTATATATATCCCTAAAATAAGTATCGTACATCGCTACATATTTAACAGTTTCCTCATTTATAATAGACAGTAATCTCCTCTAAATACTTCTCTATTTAAAAATCCTTAAAGTTTCATAATTAAATAAAGCTCTTATATAAATACTTAGTAAACTACTTTCATTATTTATTAGACTTATTAGAAAAATACATCACTTTGGCAATCTCGCTAAAAGTATACTGTTACGTCATTATTCGTAGCTGCCGTACATAATGATAGATATATATATATAATTTAGTAGTAAATTCTTATTTAATCTAATTAAAATATATGCTTAAAGCATCTATATCCTAAAATGAAATATACTATTAGTTATAATGTAATATATAATATCACTCTAAGGTAACAAAAATCCTTATTAATATATTCAAATAAGTGGTAACTTTTACATTTCCCCCAATATAAGAGCGCGGACCTCACATTAGGGATATTATTACGACTATCTGGATCGTATCTACTACCTTACGAGGAAGAAAATTCACCATGGATACTGTTCTGACAACTTGTCAGGGTTATTTAACCGACGATTCATTTTGTAATAATGAAACCTGTATTGTGTACGGAGTGAACTGTATATCCTGTGTTCCCAGAGGAATGGCCCTAGACTTAGCCAAGAAATATTCTCATGCTGATGCTTATAATGTTCGCCGGCCCTTGTACAGTCTTAAGAGATGTATCCCTGAAGATCGTCCAGTACCAGGAACAATTCATATCTCTAAAGGAGAAAATCTTCCGTATATTGTTGCTATAGCCACACAATACGGTATTGGATTACCTATAGAAAGTAATAACATTGCTCAGGGAATTATAGAAAACTCAAAAGACAGAAACATGCTCTCTGGATTAAACGAAGATACATCCATTAATCGTCTCGTCTACTTCAAGAATGGTATGAAAGATTTATTTAACTTTATCAAGGGCTCTCCTCAAATTATGAGAGTTATAATACCAACAGGAATTGGGATTACATGTGTTCGAAGAGATAAAGTTTGGGAAAATACTTATCTTCCTGTTATTGAAGATATGTATAAACAGTTAAAACCCTACGGAGTGGAAGTTAAATTACTGTTTAACGAGGAGATTATGCAGAGGAAGAGCAAGTAACACTTGGCAACCTTTTGTGTGCGCAGTGTTTCTACGCGCAGCCTAAAGATGTATATATGCTTCCCCCGGAGTGATCTCTTACGGTGTCCTCCTCTTCTTGGATGTCAGAATCTACTTCAAGCTTGGATATTCAAGGCTATGGAGATCAAGACTATTATTGGAGACTTTGCCTCCCTGTCCGTCTACAATAATCACGACTGTTTATTGTACGATCTTGATGCTACGAGTGTACAAATGTGTAAAATTGTGCAAGGATTGTGGGATCGTTACCCATATGCGAGATTACATCGTGAAAACTTTCCTTACAAAAACAGGGCTGTTGTATCTTATCGCAGTAACCCTGGCATTATACATATTGGAGAACCACCTGAATTTAACAACAGGATGGATGAAGATCCCCATCTACCCCTTATTATTGGTTTAGTGACTCAGTTTGCTAGTAGACCTGCAACTTTACCAGCATATGAAAATCCTCCGTGTGAAGTACGAAGTTTAGATGAACATTTTTACGATGGACTTGAAAAAGATACAGAATATCAGAGATGGCGCTGGTTTGAAAATGCTCTGAAGGAAGCCCTTGTTTTCATTCTTAAAAGATGTGTTAAGAGAATTATTATTCCATATGGGTTTGGCATGTCAAGTTATTTGGACAACTGCGCAGTATGGGAAAGTAAATATTTGCCTATACTTGAGAAAATAGGACAAAAACTACGAAAACGAGGTATTGTACTCTTCATAGTACGTCCTGAAAACATCGTTCCTCCTCAGTCATCCACCCACGGCATCTTTGAAAATAAGATTCCATACATTGCTGTTCTTCAAAATGGACCCACAACTAATGCTACTGATGCTGCTAGGACACCTGAAGATGATGCTACGCCTGCTACCGCCGATGCTAGTTCACCTTCTATCAACACTAAGTTGTCTGATACAATTAATTCAACACCTGTTAATGTTACTACGTCTGTTGATACTAATGTTACAATGTGTGTTAGTAGTAGTTTTACAAATTTAGAAGAGAAGATGGATTGGGAATAATAATGTCTGTAAATAATTTATACTTTGTACATTTTTACAAATTAAATACATTGTACATTTTTACACATTAAATAACAAAATAGGAACTCGTGTGTTTATTTTCTCCCTTTTTTAATGTCTAAATGTCAACTCTACTTTTCTGAGTATATAGGAAGAGGTACGAAACTTTTTCTGTCTTACTTCAAGATGGATTGTTCTATGTACATGCAAGTGAAGCTTAAGCGTTTGAATAAGTGTATTATAGATGCTGATTTTACTAGTGATGAAATTCTAAAACCTGGAGACTGTCTTGTCTACGATTCTCATAATTTATCTGGTGGATTTGCACAACTGTTATGGGAAAAATATCCTTACAGTAAAGTTTCCGAGTGTGAAGTGGTACAGAATAATATAACTCCTGGTGGTATAGTACTTGCTTTATCTCCAGAACCAGAAATAAAACCTCATATTATAGGACTTCAATACAGTAGCTCTAATGAAGATCTAGGATTACAGAAAGATATTATTAAACGTTGGAGTTTTAAATCTGCAATAAGACAAATTTGTTGTCAGGCAAGAAATAATAATTTAATCCAGCGTATAATTATTCCATATGGTATTGGGTTTAATGACGGAATAGGATGGAGTAAAGAAGAACAAGAAGAATGGGAGACACACTATTTTCCAGGACTATCCCATTTAGCTTATGTTTTAAAGAATAATAAAAAAGAATTATTAATGGTTCGTATACCTCTTGGAGAAGATGTTACGGGGACTGGGAGAGAGAAGAAACAAGTAGAGGGTGGATCTAATAAACGGAAGAGAATGTCATAGTTAAAACTAGTAGATCTAAAATAATACATATAACTAATTTGGAAACTACAGCTAAGAGAGAGGGGCGGAGCGTAACAATCTCCGATGTGATAAGCTAGGTCGGGATATATCTTGACATAAACTCCCCATCTCGGTCCAGCAGTGAGAAGACATACTCGGATCGATGGCTGCTGTATACAGTAAGTGCTTATTGTATGATGTACTTACAGTACTCGTTATATTTGTTGTGATATAATTTTGCTTATTATTGAATATCTTTTAGTTTTGAAATATTATGATTATTTAATAGTCCCTGTGTTAAATATTGTATTGTATTTTTCTTTGTTTAAAGATCTACCCCATGTGATGGATGTGAAGAGTCTACCAGGGTTTGGAAGCATGCCTGATCTTGTGTCAGAAACTATATGGCAAAGTCCAGCTTCGACTGTTTTGTGGAAGAATATGTCCCTGGCGGAAAAACAGACTTATAAAGTGATGACACATACTGATAAATGTACGCATGAGAACATTGTTCCAGCTCTAGCAAAGTTTATTAGCAAAAGTGAAAATGTTTTAATGATACTGATTGGTCGTGATTTTATAAAGTTGAAAGAAGAACTTCCAATGATAAAATGTGATATAGTCTTATTTAGCTTAAAAGAGAGTGTTACAGATGTACTCAAGAAACATGAGAATTGTCAAGTGTTGTTGCTGACGAAAATTCCTAGTAAGGCTGAGATGAAGAAAATTTCTTTGTTATTTAAAGGCGATAAAATAATTTGCACTTTTAGACCTAAACCCCGTTTTAAATACATATTTCCAGAATTTGAAGAAGTGCCTATAGGATGTAACTTAAAGGATAAATTTTTTATAAGAAAATTTGTGGATGAAATTGGTTCTCCAAATGCTGCAAACTGGTTTATTAATAAGTTGAGTTCTGAAGAACGAGAAGTGTATACTATAATGAGCCAGGATGAACTGCAACAGCAGGTAAATAGTAAGACTGTGAAAGAGCTTAGTATTATTCACCCTAAAACAGAAGAAGATGAACATTGGAGTTTAATTGATCATATGGAGGAGAGCTTTCCATCTTTTCCGTTAAATTTAATAAAGATGAGACCAGAAATAGGATATCATACCCCCCAAAAGATAGAAATAGAGGCAGTGATGAGATTTATAGGACAGGATCCTGTACTTGGTGTTTTCTCTGGTATGGCCTTTATTGAAAATCTTATTAGGATAAGACATACTAATGTGGTACGAGCTACAGATAATTACTCGAATATGGGTGAGAGTAAGTGGATGGAGGTTGAACAAATGGATGCTGTAGAAGCAGTTAGGACTTATTGTAATGACAGAGAAGTACTTCTAATGTCCTGGCCTGAATTGATTTGTGATGATAATGTTTATAGCGATGCTTTCTATGTTTTAAAGGAATTTAAGGGACAAAAACTAATTTATTTTGGAGAAGGGGAAGGGGGATGCTGTGCATGTGATGGATTTTTTAACTTGCTGGATAGGGAGTTTCATTGTGTGAAATCAAATACATGTTTTACTTATAATTCTTTTATAAATTCAAATGTTTATTTCTATATAAGACTATAGTGTTTATGATTTCTTGAACACTTGTATAACTACTAAGAATAACTGTATATGTTTGCTTCTTGAACACTTATGAATACCTGTATAACTACTAAGAATAACTGTATATGATTTTCTTGAACACTTGTAAAACTACTAAGAACACTTATGATTTCTTGAATACCTGTATAACTACTAAAACACTTGTATGCGTTAAATGTTGTAATAAACTTAATGTCTCTTCTAAATAAGATTTCTTTATCCTTAATAGAATAATTTGCTTATTACATTGGAGGACTGAAACAAGTACTTAATTATGAAACAGAATAATGACATGATGTAGTAAGTTTAACGGAAATATTGAATACAATGACTTGAAAAGTTTTCCTTTGACTAATGAAGGTGTATGTTTAATAAAACTGAGTTACGAAAACAATGCCTTAAGATGCTACTGTAAGTAATGACTTAGTGCACAGGCAAGTATCTTTAATTGTACGAAGATGTCTTAGAATGATTTATATTGACCTTATTTGAAAATGGATAACTACCAAATGCTCAGTAGTAACTTACTGTGAATTAGTAATGTTACTGTTGTTGTTGTTGTCGTTGTTAATAACGATGATCTACTTACTTACTTACTAAAATGACAGAAACAACTAGTTTTGAGAATTAGTACAGAGATGATTAGAGAATATGTAGTGGACTGTAATGAACGGGTAAGAACATGTAGCGGAGGGATGGAGGAAAATTGTAAGAAAGGGTTGAAAGTTGGGATGTGTAAAGGATTGAGAGATTGTAAGGGATAGTATCAAGATGTGCGGAAAACATGCTACAACATGTAAAGTAGACAGTGTAGTGAGTTGGGCGGTGAACAAGCTAGGACTTGTAATGGATGGAAGGAGTCGGGTATATTTACATATGACTCATGTTTAAATAAGATATGGGACACAGTAATACACGCTACAACATGTAAAGTAGACAGCGTAGTAAGATGCGAGGCGAACATGCTGAGACATGTAAAGGAATGAGAGAGAGAGATTGTAAGGGTTGGTACCAAGATGAGCGGAAAACATGCTATAACATGTAGAGTAGAAATAGCGTAGTGAGTTGGGCGGTGAACAAGCTAGGACTTGTAACGGATGGAAAGAGTCGGGTATATTTACATATGACTCATGTTTAAATAAGATAGAGGAGACGGTAATAGTTGTTTAAGTCTTGTATAAAATGGGAAAGAAGTAGAGAATATGTAAGACTAAGTACAGATCTGAACTTACAGAGAATATGCTATGAACGGGGAAAGAACGCAAATTAACAGCTACATTTAAATTTATGAGACTTGGATGAGATGGAGGAAGGTGGGAGGGGGTGAAAGATAATTAAACAGGTTGGGGTTATGTGTATACTCGGATAAGAGATAAGCTGGAGACGGACTTGATCGAATATATTTATGTCTGATGATCTAAGGCTAATGTCAAGATTAATTTTACTACGTTAGAAAATAAGGTGATCTTAAATCTCAGGGTGATTTAGTTGGAAAATAAAGAACTTGCACAAATGAACTAAGCTGGGGCACAAGAGTTGAAACTTGATAACTGAACTGGCTTTTATTTACTATGTCTGAAAATGTAGTTGGGTGTTTAAATCTCAGGGGGATTTGGATTGATAGTAATGAATTTACAGGAGTGAACTTGGACAGAGGACAAGAGCTAGAGTTTTATAATTGTTTTCATCATATTTACTATGTCTGAAATACATAGGGTAAAAATTTCGGGGAAATTGATGGGTTAAAGACTTGAGGGTGGAAGAGGGTGGGGGACGAGAGCTGGAGCTCAGTAACTGACTTGATCTTATTTACTAACTTTGAAGTATGTCTGCTTTTAATTTTAGGGAAATTGATGGGTTATTTACAAAGATACGAAAGAGAATTAAGGCGGGGACGAGAGCTGGAGCTCGATAACTGACTTGATTTTATTTACGGTGTCTGAAATACAGAGGGTAACAATTTAAGGGAAATTGATGGTTTATTTACAAAGATACGAAAGAGAACTAAGGCGGAGGACAAGCGCTGGAGCTTGGTAACTAAATTACTGTATTGAACTACGTCTGAAATATGACTGTTTAAAATTTCAGGGGGATTGGACTGCTAGTAGCGAAAATGTGGTCTCTGACTAATTTTGCTCTCAAAGTAGACTCTGGCGAATTTGAGCATAAACTGGACTCTGCCGAAAATTGGGTATAAAATGGTCTCTGTCAAGTTTTCACAGATTACAGGACACTGATGAAATTTGCTCTCAAAGTAGACTCTGGCGAATTTGGGTATAAACTGGTCTCTGATGAAATATGAGCTTAAAACTGGGCTCTGTTCAATTTTGGTCTTTACAGATGAAATAGCCGTAAATGGATATAAAACTAAATGTTATGGATAAGTGGTCTGTTTTCCTTAACAAAACATCTAAGACAATATTCTCTGAAAATGGTCCTTTTACAAATTCTGTCATAAACATATAAATAAACTTCTATGATTATTTGAAACTCTGAAATAGTTGTAAGGAAATAGGAGGAGAGAGACGGTCCAGATATTATTATGGAGAAGATAAGATAAGATTACCGAGGTGACCTGAAGGCCGTGTCTGGCTGACGTCTAAAGTAAACACAGGTGAGGCGACAGATTGCGAGGTAAGGGGGGGAGGGAGGGGGGTGTGATGTACGAGCCCCTGACTTATACAGATAACTTTCTAAATTTATATGAATAACTAAGGCTTACATAGACGATTTTGTAAGTTGAAAACATGTAAAATATGTCCGTAGAGTTCTCATGGAAACCCTAAAGCGCTACATACGTTACTTGAATTTGTTCCATAAGGCCTTAACAAACTTCTATGTCTTGGAAATTATTTTTCTCATAAGAACTTTAACAAACTCGTATGACATTATTTTTCATTATAAGAATTCCCTAATTCCAAATCTGTGACTCCCTAAATTCACCTGAAAACCCTAAAGCGCTACAGGGGATTTTACAAATTCACCTGAAACCCCGAAGCGCTACACGGGATTTTTTCCCCCCAGAAAAAAAAATCCTCTGTGGCGCTTACACCCCACTACTGGTGTGAGGCGTGAGTGTGGCCGGTGTGAGGCGTGAGTGAGGCTGGTGTGAG